>NC_057803.1:344312647-344315454 GCF_018294505.1 Triticum aestivum | reverse complement strand
GGCTGCGGCATCCGGCGGCGGCGGCGGCAGGCGGCGCGGGCGGCATAGGGTTGCGGTGGCAGTGTGGGGCTCCACGGGGGCTCCGGCAGGTTATAAAGGGGGTGGCGGCCAACTTGGGGAAGGGGGCAGCCTCGGGAGGCGTGTCCTCCCCAGACACGGCGGCGGTGGCGATCGGGACTCCGGTCCCGATTCGGTCTTGCGGCAGGCGACGGCGGCTGGGCCGGCTTGGCTGGGCCTTCGGCCTAGTCGGCGCGCGGGGCTCTTTTAAAAAAAACAATATCGGTGTGACTAAAAAAAATTCTAAAGAAATAAATAAAAATCTAAAAATGCCAAAACGAATTTTCACCGTCTAAATAAAATATTTAGAACAGGATGAACATTTTCTTGGCCCTAAATGCAGTATTTGAAAACGTGCAATTTTTCCTAAATTCAAATTAAATAGCAAATAAAACCAAAATAAAATCTTATTTGATTATTTATTAAATCTTGAATATATCTTTATTTTGGGAAAGTCATTTTATTCCCTCTCTCAAAAATTTTGTAGTAGAAATAATTGAAGATAAAATAAATAAAATCAAATGATCCTATTTTCAAATTTGAGAAAACTCAAATATGAAAATAACGAAATCCCCAACTCTCTCCGAGGGTCCTTGAGTTGCGTGAAATTTTTGGGATCAACCAAAATGTAATAAAATATGATATGCAATGATGATCTATTGTATAACATTCTTAATTGAAAATTTGGGATGTTACACTTGAACAAGCAAAGGAAAAGGAAAAACAAAAACAAGAAAAATTATTTACACGGGAAAGCTCCCAACAAGCAAAAGAAGAACAAGGAAATCTTTTTGGGTTTTCTTTTTAATACTACAACTAATTAAGCTAGGAAGAAAAACCGAAAAGAAGTGGGAAATATTTTTGGATTTTCTCAAAGTTTCTTAAACACACAAGAGGAAGGCGAGAAAATAAATATAGCATGGATAATACAATGAAAAAGTGCAGACACCGACAACTGGAATGAAAATGTGTGAACATGAATATAATGCCGGTGGAAACACGTACGCCCCCAAGCTTAGGCTTTTGGCCTAACTTGGTAATCCCCGTCAGTAGCCTGCATAATGGTCGGAGTGGTAGCTCACAGAGGCTCTGGGTGCAGACGCCTTAGCCTGCCGTGCAGCCACAACAGCTGCATTATGTGCTCAGGCCTCGCTCTCAAGAACATAATATCTCCCCTTGTTTTGAACATCAAAAAGAGCACGCGCGGGCAAAAAGGTATCCACAACGGACCTTTTATTAAACAATGGGTTATAAGTAAAATTATGGGGTTCACCACTAAGGATTTTATCACGTTTCATAGCATCAAAGTCTAAGTACTGCGCGGGTAGGATGGGGTCATAAGGCCAAGGGGAAACACCCAGCTCTCTTGCCACCATAAAAATATCCACTACTAGTGTTGTGTTGCAACCTGCATGCAACAATCGCTCCAAGGTTATAACTTTTGTCACCGGTGAGAGCGGTGCGTATGAGGCTCAAGTCTGGAGCACAAAGTGTACTACAATCCTGTTTGCCTATAATGTGTTTCCCATTAAAAAGCGCAAAGTATTGAATTGAGGGGAAATGAATGCTCTGTATTCTACCTTGCGTCACTCCCCTAGTCACACCATAGCAAAGACTAGTGAAGAATATCTCAAACTCGGATCTTGGTGGTTCATCTAGCGAGCCCCAAAATGGAATTTTGCAGTGGTGAGCAAATCTCTCTAGAGATATGGTAAATGGATTTTCATACAGTTTAAATGACACCCTAGACTCACGAGGATGGAATTTAAATTCTTTAGTAAATGATTCAGTGAGAAATATGTTCATCATATCCATGTACAATTTTCTGAAAATCTTTGGGTCACAAAAATTTGTTAACAAAACTTCACAAGATTGATAGCAACTATTCATAGGGATGTATAGAGGCCATATGTCACACCCTAGCTAGTCATGCATTAGAGTGTTGCATCATGTTTACTCTTTCATCAGAAACTTGAAATGGGGATGACAGAACCCCCAGTCCCCTCTGAAACCAACTAGGGTTACTAAAATAATTTTTCAATGAACCTGAAATGCCCTTCTAAAATGCCCATCATTTTTGTCTTGGTTCAGAACCTCTGCCAAAAGTGGTGCCAATTTTCCTAGGCCATCCTAGGGTTTTGAATTAAATCATAAATATTTGAATTTGGGCATTTAAAATAATATAAAATATTTAAATGCTCAAATATCTCCAAACTAAAATGTTTCATGTTGGAAATAATCCAACTATGGGCCAGGAATAGTTTGGTGATTTTTGAAGTTGCCTAGGTATTTTATTAAATTCAACAAAGTTGCAGATATATTAAATAAAATAGAAACAGAAGAAAAGGGAAAAAACTTACCTGTCGCCCACCAGCCAGCCCACCTGGCCGGCCCAGCCCGGCCACCGCTCCAGCGAGCAGCTTGGCTTGCCAGGCAGGCAGCCAAGGTGCTCGGCGGCGGCACCGCAGCTCGCCACGCAGCTGCTCGCCGCCTCGCCGCCTCCCTCGCCCGGCTAACGCCGTGAACCGGCCTCCCTCTCTCCCCCGAACCCCCCAGACACCCCCTCTCCTCTCCAGCTCCTCCCCCTCGCACGCCCCAGCCATGGCCGACGCCACCGTCGCCGCACCACCGTCGTAGCCGTGCTCCCCGTCGTCTCCACGCCGCGCCACCCTGTCCAGAAGCTCCGCCGTCCTCTACTCCTTCGAGCTAGCCGAGCCCCGAGCGCTCGCGTGCCTCGAAGCCGCCGCACC
>NC_057803.1:344311418-344312132 GCF_018294505.1 Triticum aestivum | reverse complement strand
CGCACGCCCCAGCCATGGCCGACGCCACCGTCGCCGCACCACCGTCGTAGCCGTGCTCCCCGTCGTCTCCACGCCGCGCCACCCTGTCCAGAAGCTCCGCCGTCCTCTACTCCTTCGAGCTAGCCGAGCCCTGAGCGCTCGCGTGCCTCGAAGCCGCCGCACCGACCTCGCCCGAGCTCGCCGTTGCCGGAGATCCCTTTCAACGCCGTCGCTGCCTCAGCTCGTCCCCGACCCCGCCGGTGGCCTCTACGGGAGCGCTGTGAGCCTAGCTACTCCTCCGACCCTCTCTCTCTCATTCCCGAGCTGTGTAGCCACCGCACGAGGATCACACGCCCGCACCGTCGCAGACCTCGTCGCCGACGTGCTTCCGGCCACACTCCGGCCACAAGATGGTGTCCATCTTGCTCACCGAGTCCCACAGCACCTAGCTAGCCACTCCACGAGCCTCACCGACCCCTCTAGCGCCAAGTTCATCCTCGACCGAACCCCGGTGGCCGCCAAAGTCGTCGCCGGCGCCAACTCCGGCCACCCCGACCCCAACGGGCTCCGCCAAGAGCTGCGGGTTGTCCTCAGCTCCACTCCGGTGGTCTCCGCGGTCCATTTGGTGGCCGAAATGGCCAAAACCACTTCCGCCGCCGCGTCGGGCTCGCCGGCGACTAAACGCCGGCAGCCGACTTTGACTTTGACCACGGGTGGGCCCTGGTTGACTCCCCT
>NC_057803.1:344239707-344294843 GCF_018294505.1 Triticum aestivum | reverse complement strand
CCCGTCGTCTCCACGCCGCGCCACCCTGTCCAGAAGCTCCACCGTCCTCTACTCCTTCGAGCTAGCCGAGCCCCGAGCGCTCGCGTGCCTCGAAGCCGCCGCACCGACCTCTCCCGAGCTCGCCGTCGCCGGAGATCCCTTTCAACGCCGTTGCTGCCTCAGCTCGTCCCCGACCCCGCCGGTGGCCTCTACGGGAGCGCTGTGAGCCTAGCTACTCCTCCGACCCTCTCTCTCTCATTCCCGAGCTGTGTAGCCACCGCACGAGGATCACACGCCTGCACCGTCGCGGACCTCGTCGCCGACGTGCTTCCGGCCACACTCCGGCCACAAGATGGTGTCCATCTTGCTCACCGAGTCCCACAGCACCTAGCTAGCCACTCCACGAGCCTCACCGACCCCTCTAGCGCCAAGTTCATCCTCGACCGAACCCCGGTGGCCGCCAAAGTCGTCGCCGGCGCCAACTCCGGCCACCCCGACCCCAACGGGCTCCGCCAAGAGCTGCGGGTTGTCCTCAGCTCCACTCCGGTGGTCTCCGCGGTCCATTTGGTGGCCGAAATGGCCAAAACCACTTCCGCCGCCGCGTCGGGCTCGCCGGCGACTAAACGCCGGCAGCCGACTTTGACTTTGACCACGGGTGGGCCCTGGTTGACTCCCCTGAGTCAATGACAGGTGGGGCCCAGCCCTGTTAATTAAACAGGATTAGTTTTAATTAAATTTTAATTAAAATAATCACCCTGACATGCGGGACCCACTGTCAGGTTTGACCCAGACCTGTTCCGTTGACCTGCTGACGTCACACTGACGTCAGGCTGACGCAGTAATTGAATTTCTGGATTTAATTTAAATCAGGAAATTCCAGAATATTATTTAAACTTCAAAAATTCATAACTTTTATTCTGTAACTCCAAATTGGACAAATTATATATGAAAAATGATCAGAAAAATCCAATCTATCCATCTGTACTATTTTCATGCATGATCAAACAAGTTAAATTGATGTTTTAAGCAGAACAAGAAAAGGCACTTTAAAAGGCCATAATTGAATTTGGAATTTGAATCCTTGATTCAAATTTGTTCAAACCCTTCTGGCTTTAGTTGCATTAGCCCAACACACTCATATTGCCATGTTTCATGCATGCATCATATTGTTGCACATTGTTTGGTGATGCTTGTGTATCGATGTCCTTTGCGACAGGTTCTGTCCCCGAGGAGTACCGTGATTACCCTAACGAAGAACCGTATCCGTGCATCGAACCATCAGGCAAGCAACCAACCATTTGATCATATCGATACAATCCCATGTTCTCGCTCCTGCTCTCCTTTACTGCATTAAGACAACGTGTTTCAAACTGCTGTGTGCTACGGTAGTTGAACCCATTTCCTCTGCATGACCTGTCATTGCCACAGTAACTAGATGAAACCCACTAGCATGTGTAGGAGTTGATTGAGCCATATGTATGTGTTGTTCCTACCTTGCTATGCCTGCTATGCTTAGACTCGTGTCAGGTCTGGTTCATCTGGGTGATGGGCTAGAGTGAAATGATTATGTCGATAATGAGAGTGGTATGGTGAACACGATTTGGTAAAGGTATCGATGAGAGGCCATGTAGGAGTACATGGTGGGTTGTTTCATTGAAGCCGACCTTAAGCACTGAGATCTGTATGTGTGATTTAAGAATCAGCTACTACCATACATTGGGCCCTGAAATATGACCCCGCTCGACTTCTTATTCACCCTAGCTCTCTGTCCAGGAGTTGCAAGTAGTTTCTGGTGTTTGTAGCCTACTGGAGGCCGTGGACAGCGCTGACCGTAGGGGTGGGCTGTGATGCGGTAGGTACGTGGCACGGTGTACCGAATACCCGTTAGGTATCCCGGGAACCCTGTTCACATCGTTCGGGGCCGTATGGGAAACCTCGGCCGGACTCCCTGCGGATGGAACCTGAATAGGCGATAAACCTGGACTAGAGGCTTAAGTGTTTAGGTAGGTCGTGGTCTACACCCACGTCGGCTTTCGCTTGAAGTCTTCCGAGCACATATCGTGTGCAGACGCTAAGTGGTGGAAACATGTATGAAGAAGTACACCCCTGCAGGGTTATCATGATCTATTCGAATAGCCGCGTCCGCGGTAAAGGACTACTTGGTTGCCTATACAGTTCATAGACAAGTAAATGGAAACTGTTAAAAGCCTCAAGATAAGTGTGAGTGTCGAGGATGGCTCTTCCGTAGGAAGACGGAGGTGGATCCTCGGTAGTGTATTGAAGTGGTGAGTAGTGGACTCGTGTGCGCAAAACCATTTTAAGTTGGAGTATCGTAGGATAGCCTAGCCAAGAGTCAAAGCTGGCTTGCTGCAATAACTCCACCAACCCTTCTTGATACTATGCATGTATGTAGGATCTGATGTAAGTCTTGCTGAGTACCTTTGTACTCATGTTGCTATAATCTACATTTTTACAGAAGACGCTGCAACCCCTTCTGATGGGTTCTATGTAGACGTTGACATCAACGAGTAGGCTAAAGACCCAGGTGGTGACTCTGAGCTTGTGAAGGACCACGTAGTATAGCTAGGCTTTCCAAGCCTCTTTTATTTTACTAGTTGTCTGTACTCAGACAAGTTACTTCCGCTGCTGGTTTGTATGACTGTATGACTTGTATGTTGGGTCGTGAGACCCGTACCTTTGTGTATGTTATGTATGGCTCCCTGAGCCTTAAATAAAGTACTTGTGTCGTAGAGTCATGTTGTGATGCTTCATTGTATTTGCACATATCGAGCATATTGTGTGTATGATTGAAATGCTTGGTATGTGTGGGATCTGACTACCTAGTTGTTTATCTTTAGTAGCCTCTCTTACCGGGAAATGTCTCCTAGTGTTACCGCTGAGCCATGGTAGCTTGCTACTGCTCTGGAACACTTAGGCTGGCCGGCATGTGTCCTTCTTCGTTCCTGTGTCTGTCCCTTCGGGGAAATGTCACGCATTGAGTATCGGAGTCCTGTTAGCCCGCTACAGCCCGGTTTACCGGAGTCCTGCTAGCCCAGTGCTACAGCCCGGACCCACTTGCTGATGACCGACACGTTCGAAGCTGGGTCATGGATGCCTGTCCCTGTAAGTCTGTGCCACTTTGGGTTTACAACTAGTCATGTCAGCCCGGGCTCCTTATCATATGGATGCTAGCGACACTATCATATACGTGAGCCAAAAGGCGCAAACGGTCCCGGGAAAAGGTAAGGCAACACCCGTGGGGATACCGTGCGTAAGGCCGCAAAGTGATATGAGGTGTTACAAGCTAGATCGATGTGACATCGAGTCGGGGTCCTGACACTTAGGTACGTGGCCGGGGATACCGGGCACCCGTTAGGTGTCACGGACCCCTGTACACATCGTTCGGGGCCGTATGGGAAACCTCGGCCGGACTCCCTGCGGATGGAACCTGGATAGGCGATAAACCTGGATTGGAGACTTAGGTGATTAGGTAGGTCGTGGCCGACACCCACGTTGGGCTTCCGCTTGAAGGTTGCCGAGTACATGTCGTGTAAACGATGGTAAGTGGTGAGAGCGTGTATGAAGAAGTACACCCCTGCAGGGTTAACATAATCTATTCGAATAGCCGCGTCCGCGGTAAAGGACTACTTGGTTGCCTATACAGTTCATAGACAAGTAAATGGAAACTACTAAAAGCCTCAAGATAAGTGTGAGTGCCGAGGATGGCTCTTCCGTAGGAAGACGGAGGTGGATCCTCGGTAGTGTATTGAAGTGGTGAGTAGTGGACTCGTGTGCGCAAAACCATTTCAAGTTGGAGTATCGTAGGATAGTCTAGCCAAGAGTCAAAGCTGGCTTGCTGCAATAACTCCACCAACCCTTCTTGATAATGTGCATGTATGTAGGATCTGATGTAAGTCTTGCTGAGTACCTTTGTACTCATGTTGCTATAATCTACATTTTTACAGAAGACGCTGCAACCCCTTCTGATGGGTTCTATGTAGACGTTGACATCAACGAGTAGGCTAAAGACCCAGGTGGTGACCCTGAGCTTGTGAAGGACCACGTAGTATAGCTAGGCTTTCCAAGCCTCTTTTATTTTACTAGTTGTCTGTACTCAGACAAGTTACTTCCGCTGCTGGTTTGTATGACTGTATGACTTGTATGTTGGGTCGTGAGACCCGTACCTTTGTGTATGTTATGTATGGCTCCCTGAGCCTTAAATAAAGTACTTGTGTCATAGAGTCATGTTGTGATGCTTCGTTGTATTTGCACATATCGAGCATATTGTGTGTATGATTGAAATGCTTGGTATGTGTGGGATCTGACTATCTAGTTGTTTATCTTTAGTAGCCTATCTTACCGGGAAATGTCTCCTAGTGTTACCGCTGAGCCATGGTAGCTTGCTACTGCTCTGGAACACTTAGGCTGGCCGGCATGTGTCCTTCTTCGTTCCTGTGTCTGTCCCTTCGGGGAAATGTCACGCTTTGAGTACCGGAGTCCTGTTAGCCCGCTACAGCCCGGTTTACCGGAGTCCTGCTAGCCCAGTGCTACAGCCCGGACCCACTTGCTGATGACCGACACGTTCGAAGCTGGGTCATGGATGCCTGTCCCTGTAAGTCTGTGCCACTTTCGGTTTACGACTAGTCATGTCAGCCCGGGCTCCTTATCATATGGATGCTAGCGACACTATCATATACGTGAGCCAAAAGGCGCAAACGGTCCCGGGAAAAGGTAAGACGACACCCGTGGGGATACCGTGCGTGAGGCCGCAAAGTGATATGAGGTGTTACCGGCTAGATCGATGTGACATCGAGTCGGGGTCCTGACACCATATCAAGTATTCAAACTACTTAGAACTCTAACAATTCAACATGCAAGCTCATCTACAGCAGCACCAAGAGTAACTAATTATTCAAAATATAAACCACTAAAGCAAAAACTAATTAGACCAATGGAGGAGTCACATACCAAGCAACAATCCCCCGAAACAGTTTCGGAAACGGAGCTTCGAGCAAAGAGATTGAAATCCGTGGGTTTGAGAGCAAGAACACGAGAGAGAGAGAGAGAGAGCAATAGTGATCTTTTTCTGGAGGTAGGTGGTGATATGGGATGAAGAGATAAGTGAGGGGACCCACGTGGGGACCACAACCCACCAGGGTGCGCCTGGGGGTGCTGGCACGCCCAGGTGGGTTGTGCCCACCTGGTGTACCCCCTCTGATGTTATTTGCATCAAAAATTCCTAAATATTCAGATAAAATCATACTGAATTTTTAGAGCATTCTGATAAGTTTTATTTTTGAGTCATTTTTTTATTGCACAGGAAATTCAGAAACCAGACACAACATGGCATTTTATTTTATTTAACTAATAAAAACAGAAAACAAAAGGTAGGGACAGAAGGTAGTGCTTACTAAATTCATCAACTTCATACTTCTCAAAAATGATCCATTAATAAGGTTGATCAAGTCTTATTAACAACCACTTTCGATTAGCATGAAACCAAAGAACTTCGCAAAACACTAAGTTACCTCAATGGGAATATGCATGTCCCCAACAATAAGCATTTCATATTTCTTTTTGATAGTAGGTAAAGGTAGTTGGAAACTTCCAATAGTGATTGTCGGAGATTTTTCAATAACATTAATACCATTCACTTGGAATTGTTTCTTCGGAAAGTGCACCATATGCTCATTACCATTGATATGAAAAGTTATCTTGCTTTTATTGCAATCAATAACAGCCTATGCAGTATTCAAAAAGGGTCTACCAAGGATAATAGACACGTTGTCGTCCTCGGGCCTCTCAAGTATAACAAAGTCAGTTAAGATCGTAACATTAGCAACAACAACGGGCACAACCTCACAAATATCGATAGGTATGGCAGTTGATTTATTAGTCATTTGCAAAGAAATTTCAGTAGGTGTGAGTTTATTCAAGTCAATTTTTTTATATAAAGAGAAAGGCATAACACTAACACCAGCTCCAAAATCACATAAAGTAGTTTTCACATAGTTTCTTTTGATGGAGCAAGGTATAGTTGGTATTCCTGGATCTCCAAGTTTTTTAGGTACTCCATCTTTAAAAGTATAATTAGCAAGCATGGTGGAGATTCCAGCTTCCAGTATTTTTCTCTTATTGGTGATGATGTCTTTCATGTACTTTGTGTAAGGAAGCATTTTTAAGATATCAGTCAAGCGAGTACGCAAAAAGACTGGCCTAAGCACTTCAGCAAAGCATTCAAATTCTTCATCTTCTTTCTTTTTCATTATCAGAAGGTGAGTGTTCATTACCAGATTGAGTTTCAGCATCAGAAATAGAAACATCATCAGTAGCATCAGGACGTTTTTCTACTTTAGGTTCACTAGAGGCATGCAAAGTCCTATTATTTTTATTCTTATTTTTCTTTTTGGAAGGACTAGGTGCATCACTGTTAATTCTTTGAGAGTCTTGTTCAATTCCTTTAGGGTGTCCCTCAGGATAAAGTGGTCCTTGAGTCATTTTACCTCCTCTAGTTGCTACTCTAACAACAAAGTCATTTATGTTATTGTTCATTTCATCAAGCAACTCTCTTTGAGCTTTAGCAACTTGTTCTAGTTGATTTTGAACCATAGAGGTATGCTTTCCAACACCTCTAACATCATTGGTAATTCTAAATAACAAGTCACTCAAGCGAGCAATCATATCAGAATTATATTTCAATTGTTTCATAACATGTGCATTAAAGTGATCTTGCTTTCTAATGTAATTATCAAACTCATAAAGGCATTGACTAGGATGCATATTATAAGGATTGTCATTATCATTGAATTTCATTGAAGAATTTAGCTCTACCACCCTAGGCAGTGGTGGTGTTTCAAGCCCATGTATTTCTTCAATAGGAGGTAAATTTTTATCATCCTCCACTTTAATATCTTTCTCTTTCATAGATTTCTTTACCTCTTGCGTATCTTCTGGACTAAGATATAAGATACCCCTCGTGTTCGGAGTAGGTTTAACCAGTGGTTCAGGAAGAGTCATAATTTTTCAGTATTTTATTCAATAGTTCTTTAGCTTGTCCAATAGTTTGTTCCCTGAAAACACAACCAGGACAACTATCTAGGAAATCCTTAGAAGCATCGGTTAGTCCATTATAGAAGATATCAAGTATTTCATTTTTCTTAAGAGGATGATTAGTCAAAGCATTAAGCAATTGGCGAAGCCTCCCCCAAGCTTGTGGGAGACTCTCTTCTTCAATTTGCACAAAGTTAAATATTTCCTATAAGGCAGCTTGTTTCTTATCAGCAGGAAAATATTTTTCAGAGAAGTAATAAATCATATCCTAGGGACTACGCACACAACTAGGAGCAAGAGTATTATACCAAGTCTTAGCATCACCCTTTAATGAGAACGGAAATAATTTGAGAATAAATAGTAGCGAATTCTCATCATGAGCAAAAAGGGTGGCTATGTAATTCAACTTAGTAAGATGTGCCACAACAGTTTCAGTTTCATAACCAATGGAAGGATTAGATTCAACCAAAGTAATTAACTCTGGGTCGACAGAGAATTCATAATCCTTATCATCAACAAAGATATGAGAAGTAGCAAACTAAGGATTACATTTCATTTTAGCATTCAAAGTCTTTTCTTTATACTTTCATAATAATTTTTTGAGATCATCTCTATCCTTCCAAGCAAGAATGTCTCTAGTTGTCTCCTCATCCATAACATAACCTTCCGGTATCTTAGGAAATTCATATCTAGGAGAACTAGTTCTAATCGATGTTTCAAGATTTTTAGTTTCAAGCTCTTCATCAGTTTAAACATTCTCAAAAACTTTAGTTCTGGCAATTTGTTCATCATGAAATTCACCTAGTGGCACATTATCATCAAGCAAGGTACTAGCATCATCATGAGTATCATTCATAGCAGAAGTAGCATCATCAATGACTTGCGATATATCAGGATTAATAGCATGTGGTGGTGTTGCAAGTCTACTTATAACAGAAGGTGAATCCAGTGCAGAGCTAGATGGCAGTTCCTTACCTCCCTTCGTCTTAGAGGGAAAATCTTAGTCTTAGCATCCTTCAGATTCTTCATAGAGATAATTTGATAATAATCCTAAGTGACTCCACAAATATAGCTATGCTCCCCGGAAACGGCGGCAGGAAAAGGTCTTGATAACCCACAAGTATAGGGGATCGCAACAGTTTTTGAGGGTAGAGTATTCAACCCAAATTTATTGATTCGACACAAGGGGAGCCAAAGAATATTTGCAAGTATTAGAAGTTGAGTTGTCAATTCAACCACTCTTGGAGATTAATTATATGCAGCAAAGTGATCAGGAGCAAAGTAGTGTGATAGTTTTGATAATAGTAGCAACTGCAATTGTTACGGTAACAGTGATAGCAATGATTTTCTAGCAAGTGCAATAGTAACAATAGCAGTAGTAACTTAGCAAAAACAATATAGCAGAAATTCGTAGGCATTGGATCGGTGATTTCATTGGATGATATTCATCATATAGTAGTCATAACCTAAGGCGATACAGCACTAGCTCCAGTTCATAAATATAATGTAGGCATATATTCTGTAAATAGTCATACGTGCTTATTGAAAGAACTTGCATGGCATATTTTGTCCAACCCTCCCATGGCAGCGAGGTTCTATTGGAAACTAAGAGATATTAAGGCCTCCTTTTAATAGAGAACTAGAACAATGCATTAACACATAGTGAATACTTGAACTCCTCAAACTATGGTCATCACTGGGAAGTGTACCGACTATTGTCACTCCGGGTTTGCCGGGTCATAACACGTAATAGGTGATTATAACTTGCAAGATCGGATCTAGAACACAGATATAATGGTGATAACATAAACGGTTCAGATCTGAAATCATGGCACCCGGGCCCAAAGTGACAAGCATTAAGCATGGCAAAGTCATAGCAACATCAATCTCAGAACATAATGGATACTAGGGGTCAAGCCCTAACAGAACTAACTCGATTACATGATGAATCTCATCCAACTCCTCACCGACCAGCGAGCCTACGAAGGAATTACTCACACTCGGTGGGGAACATCATGGAATTGGTGATGGAGAAGGGTTGGTGATGACAAAGATCAAAGATCCCCCTCTCCGGAGCCCCAAACGGACTCCAGATCTGGCCTCCCGGTGAGGAACAGGAGGTGGCGGCGGCTCCGTCTCATGAAAAGCGATAATTCTTTCTCCCTGATTTTTCTCTCCAAATATGTGATTTTATAGCATCAGGGTTGAGGTCTGCGGGACCACCAGGTGGGGACAACCCACCTGGGCGTGCTTGGAGGGGCACGCCCTGGTGGGTTGTGCCCGCTAGGTGCCTGCCTCCGGTGGTTCTTGGGTCCGGAAATTCTTATTTATTGAATAAAAAATCCTCACAAAGTTTCATTCCAATCCGAGAACTTTTATTTTTGCACAAAAATAACACCATGGTAGTTCTGCTAAAAATGGTGTCAGTCTGGGTTAGTTTCATTCAAATCATGCAAATTAGAGTCCAAAACAAGAGGAAAAGCGTTAGGAAAAGTAGATACGACGGAGACGTATCTAAAAGCCATCAGAACATGCCTACACTTCCACCATTCATTTTCTGATAGAGAACCACCTACTCATGTGTTGAGATCAAGAGATTCCATTCCAAGCATTTGAACCTTGATTTCTAGGCTTCCCCAAGTTTCTTTCCACTCAAATCCTTCTTCCACCATAGCCAAATCTATGAGAGAGAGTTGAGTGTTGGGGAGACTATCATTTGAAGCACAAGAGCAAGGAGTTCATCATATACACACCATCTATTACCTTTTGGAGAGTGGTGTCTCCTAGATTTGTTAGGTGTCACTTGGGAGCCTCGGTCATGATGTGGAGGTGAACCAAGAAGTTTTTAAGGGCAAGGAGATCGCCTACTTCATTAAGATCTACTTGAGTGAGGCAAGTCCTTCATAGGCGATGGCCATGGTGGGATAGACAAGGTTCCTTCTTTATGGACCCTTCGTGGGTGGAGCACTCCATGGACACGCGCAGCCATTACCCTTCGTGAGTTGAAGTCACCATCAATGTGGGCGTATGATAGAACCACTAATGTAGGGTGGAAACCCTAGGGCCGATCTTTCACGATTTGGAGGGGATCCCACGAAGAACACGAGGGAGATCACAAAGGGGAATGATAGGGTACACTCAAATCAACAAGAAACGATCACACATGTGATAGATCCTCGAAACACAAAGAGATGCATGATCCAAAGTCAACAAAGGACGATACAAATGGTAACTAGTTCATCTCCATGAGGAGGTCTTGATGATATCCTAGACGGATCTTCTCATGAGGGGTCTTGAATCCAAGATGGATCTTCTCCGTAGAGGTTGTGGTCTCTCTCGGTGGAGTAGATCCGGATTGATAAGGAAAGCACTATATCAAATGAGCTAATCCATTGCTAACCCTAACTAGAGGAAGGGGAGGAGTATATACAGGCTAGTCCACGAAGGGGTATGTGAGGAGGGGATACATGGGCCTCTGGTCCAACTCTGCGTGCAGGCAGGTGCCGGATGTCTGGGATGGGGGCCAGATGTCCGGGGTGGTTGGCCGGATGTTCGGCCCGAGCGGGGTGACCTTCTGGCTTCGAGTGCCTCACGCCGGATTTCCAAGGGCGATGCCGGATGTTCGGGCTATGGCGTTGCGCCGGATGTTTGGGCACACGTGCAGGATGTCTGGCCGTTGATGCTTCGGCCGTCTATTGGTGCAGCTCCTGCGTGGCTGCACAGGTGCCAGATGTCCGGCCTTTGGCCCGGATGTCCGGCCGCTGTAGCTTCAGCGGCATCGTCTTCTCTTCCATGCTTCCCTCGTGAATGGTGTAGTTGTACACTTGCGCTCGCACTCCTGCTCGCCGTCTGTGGTGCTCCGACAATACTTATGTATGCACACGAGTGGAGTGTCAAGTAGTATACCATCCTCTAAGGGGTCAAGTGAGCATGTGTAAAGGATATGATTCACCTTTGTGTATGTGAAGTAGATGTCGCACGTGTCACTCACCGAACGGACTCTTGACATGGTGATGTCCATAGGATGATCCGCATCATCTCACCCCCCCCCTTGGGAAAGATACGACCTCGGATCGAAAACCAAATAACCATGGTAAAGAGATGGCTTCGCCATGTAGGAGTGGACGTTCACCAAGTACTCATCATCTTTTAACTCTAAATGGGCACTCTCCAATGTCGCATCGTCTTGTGATTCCTTCAAAAGGAGGAAGGACGACAAACACTTGGAAAAACAAATGTGGTTAGCGTTAGTGCAAAGTCAAGCATTCAAGAGGTGATTCACCAAACAAGTGTCATCATCAAGCATAGCATAGGGTGTGACATGTCATGTAAGTATATCAATTGAGCACAAGCAGAGATATCATGGGGACAAGTATGCAATTATGAGGTAGTGATGCGAATACGTGTGTCAAGATAATAAGCATCTACCTCAAGTTCATAGCAAGCATTCACAAAGCGCTCAATGAAAGGTCTATGGTAGGCATAAGAAGCATTCACAACACCAAATAAGATGGGATGTCTAAACACATGGGTCAAGTTCAAGACAATCCAAGCATAACATGCATAGGGTGTAGTGAAAATCATGTCACACACAACATAATAGAAAGAGCAATTGTTCATTATGTGTGAGGCAATCAAGTCAATCATGTGACAACCAATGGGACATGGCATATGTGAAGAAATTGATATTGTTGCAACCAAGCATATGATAGGAGCAAATAATCCAAGAATTGGATGCAACACACAAGGCATATATATCACGATGCATAGAACGGGGAAAATGACAAGCCGAAACATGATCTCCAACATGTGTGCAATCAAATGGTCCGAGATGGCCAATAAGTTCATGGTGCAAGCAACACAAGTAGTATGATCCATAATATCCATGCTCGTGGTTTGTGGCTTCTCAAAAGAGAAGGATATCACCTTGAAAGGATGTCCTTGTGCGTCCTTCACAATGTCGATGCATAAGCAGGCGCGATGTAGAATCATGGTGGTAGAAGATGGCTCACTCTCAAGAGCTTGAATGGTCAACTCACGTGAAGTGGAAGTCGACACGAAGTCCAAGTATCCTACACATGCACACAACAAAACAAAGAACATATGTGCATGGTAGATAAACACATCATCCATCGTGATGGTTCTCATCTCTTGCACATAAGCATTATAAGCACAAGTGTGTGAATAATATGATGCAACAATGGCTATATTCAAGGCACTAGGTATATGGTGCAAAGAGGTAAAACAAGCATGCTTCACAAGAAATATGTCAAAATCTCCAACTATATGTGATAATGCTATGGGGGAAAGCTCATTAGAAAGACTAAAAACATTGTTGCACTCAATACATGTCAAATCATCTAGCATGAGAGGGGCAACACATGGAGATATATGACAAGAAGCAAGAACAATCATGTGCAAAGCATGTAGATGGTTGTCATCAACCGCATGAAACGAGCAAGTATGAATCATTGGTGATGCAACATATGTAAGCATATCATTCTTGTCGTGCAAACTAGTGGAATGAAGATGCAACACACTAGAGGAAATCATGGCAATCATGCCATGTGAGCAAATAGTGGATATAGGAAATGCACATGACACATTCACAAGCACGAACACAAAGCAAGATCATAGTATCATCGTAGGTATTGGTCACAAATGGAACATGGCAATAACTAGTGATATCTCCACCAAGCTTGAAAAGACACATACGGGTATGAGAATCAATCATCATGTGTAATGCAACACATGGGTCACAAATGCATGGCAAAGGCATAGGAATGGGCATATCATGCAAAGTGAACATGGCAAGATGGGCATAGAATATGTAACGGACAATAACACATAGCCGAGCGAGGGCCATGTAGAAGAAATGCGCGAAGTCTTTGCATGAAGGGAGCGGTGGTAAAACTAATCCACGGGATACCAAGTCACCATTGCTCTGTAGAGATCGTTTTGTCAACTCATGGGATTGTGAGGTTGAAAAGTAAGCATGGGTACCTACACAACAAATACACAAACCAAAGAAATTGTGTGCGTGGTAAATGTACACATCATCCATCATGATGTATATGTGAACATGAGAGTTAGCACAAGATAAGTATCGCTCAAAGAAATTGGAAGCATGGTATAAGAACATGTCATCCATAATGAAAGAATAGTTGTTATGTATGACACGATGGGGACACAAATTGAGCGGGCAAGTATATGGCACAACAATATCATTATTATTCATGGGGAGCATATTGTGCACATAATTATTGGGATCATGCAATGGATGGGATGGATCAAAATCTCCTAAAATGTATGAGGAAACTATGGGGGTCTCCTCATGTGCAATATCGGAAACAACATATGGAGAAAATGGACAACATCCAAAACAATGCATATCCGAAGCTAGGTGGTAATGGCATGGCATATGAGATAAATGATGAAAAGGGAGCATATCAATATCATCACAGGAAAAACAAATGCAAAAGAGATAAATGATGAAAAGGGAGCATATCAATATCATCACAAGAAAAACAAATGCAAATAACCATGGTCTTGTCATCTATGCCATATGTGCAAATTGGGTTTATTTTCATGGCATATGCATAGTTACTATGAAGAGATTGCAAATATGACATATGATTGATCGCATGCATAGCATATGACAAGTCAAGCGGGTTGTCAAACATGATGTGACCTAAAGAATTTTCACAAGAAATCCTATGTAACATAGCATCTCAACTAATAGACTCCACATGGCAATCGTCAAAGTCATCATAAATGGGTAAATCATCGCATGGGGAAGTCTCATTAGCATGAAGCATGGTAATAGGTGGATCAACATCATGCAAGCAATTGATGTCAAGATAGTCCACTAGTGGGACAAGAGCATCACCTTCACCTATGTTACCTTTGTCATTCCACTCAAGTGGTGTAGGTGAGGTGGGAAAGACCAAATGGTGGTCATCTTCATCATGATGGAACCATGTGGGGGGTGCATCATATTCCACCAAGGCCATCGTCTTATCCAAAGGTAGGACATAGTTGTCATGCATCGGGGCATCATCATATATGTGTCCTAGCACGAAATGAGAAGACACAATAGAGGTAGAGGTTAAGTCATTGAACAATATTTGATTCTTCTCTGAAATCTTTTATGCATGATTGGTTATCTTTGCAAGTCTCTTCGAATTATCAGTTTGGTTTGGCCTACAAGATTGATCTTTCTTGCAATGGGAGAAGTGCTTAGCTTTGGGTTCAATCTTGCGGTGCTCGATCCTAGTGACAGAAAGGGAAACGACATGCATTGTATTGTTGCCATCGAGGATAAAAAGATGGGGTTTATATCATATTACTTGAGTTTATCCCTCTACATCATGTCATCTTATCTAATGCGTTACTCTATTCTTATGAACTTAATACTCTAGATGCATGCTGGATAGCAGTCGATGTGTGGAGTAATAGTAGTAGATGCAGGCAGGAGTCGGTCTACTTGTCGCGGATGTGATGCCTATATATATGATCATGCCTAGATATTCTCATAATTATTCGCTTTTCTATCAATTGCTCGACAGTAATTTGTTCACCCACCGTAACACTTATGCTATCTTGAGAGAAGCCACTAGTGAAACCTCTGGCCCCTGGGTCTATTTTCCATCATATAAGTTTCCATTCTATTTTACTTTGCAATCTTTACTTTCAATCTATATCATAAAAATACCAAAAATATTTATCTTATCACTGTTATCTCTATCAGATCTCACTCTCGTAAGTGACCGTGAAGGGATTGACAACCCCTTTATCACGTTGGTTGTGAGGTTCTTATTTGTTTGTGTAGGTACGAGGGACTCGCGTGTGGCCTCCTACTAGATTGATACCTTGGTTCTCAAAAACTAAGGGAAATACTTATGCTACTTTGCTGCATCACCCTTTCCTCTTCAAGGGAAAACCAACGCAGTGCTCAAGAGGTAGCAATCGCCCTCGGTATTCTACCTCTACATCTACCTATGGGATTAGTTTTAAACCTCAATAATTGTTAGTGCCAGCTTTGATCATGAACATTGTATCTGGATCCCGTTTAATGCAAGATGGCTACTCATTTAAATCCAAGAATAGTGGTTGTTCCATTTATATGAGAGATATGATTTATGGTCATGCCCCGCTGGTCAATGGATTATTTTTGCTTAATCTTGAACGTGATGTTACACATATTCATAGTGTGAATGCCAAAAGATGTAAGGTTGATAATGATAGTCCCACATACTTGTGGCACTTCCGTCTTGGTCACATTGGTGTCAAACGCATAAAGAAAGTCCATGCAGATGGACTTTTGGAGTGTCTTGATTATGAATCATTTGACACGTGTGAACCATGCCTCATGGGCAAGATGACCAAGACTCCGTTCTCTGGAACAATGGAGTGAGCAACCAACTTATTGGAAATCATACATGCTGACGTGTGCGGTCCAATGAGCGTCGAGGCTCGCGGTGGCTATCGTTATGTTCTCACCCTCACATATGACTTAAGTACATATGGGTATGTCTACTTAATGACACACAAGTTTGAGACCTTTTAAAAGTTCAAGGAATTCTAGAGTGAGGTAGAGAATGAACGTGATAGGAAAATAAAGTTCTTACGATCAGATGGTGGAGGAGAATACTTGAGGCATGAGTTTGGCACGCACCTAAGGGAATGTGGAATTGTTTCAGAACTCACGCCGGCTGGAACACCTCAGCGAAATGGTGTGTCCGAACATCGTAATTGCACTCAATTGGATATGGTGTGATCTATGATGTCTCTTACCGATCTGCCACTATCATTTTGGGGTTATGCTTTAGATATTGCCGCATTCACTTTAAATAGGGCTCTATCGAAATCCGTTGAGACAACACCATATGAATTGTGGTTTGGAAAGAAACCTAAGCTGTTATTTCCAAAAGTTTGGGGATGCGATGATTATGTCAAGAAAATTCAACCTGAAAAGGTCGAACCAAAGTCAAAAAAATGTGTCTTCATAGGATACCTTAAGGAAACTATTCGGTATACCCACTACCTCAGATCCAAAGGAAAGATCTTTGTTGCCAAGAATGGATCCTTTCTAGAGAAAGAGTTTCTCTTGAAAGAAGTAAGTGGGAGGAAAGTAGAACTTGATGAGGTACTGCCTCTTGAACCGGAGAGTAGCGCAGCTCAGGAAGATGTTTCTGTGGTGCCTGCACCGACTAGAGAGGAAGTTAATGATGCTGATCATGAAACTTTAGATCAAGCTACTGAACTTCATAGGTCCACGAGGATACGTTCTGCAACAGAGTGGTATGGAAACCCTGTCCTGGAAATCATGTTGTTAGATAACGGTGAACCTTCGAACTATGAAGAAGCGATGGCAGGCCCGGACTCCAACAAATGGCTTAAAGCTATGAAATCCAAGATAGGATCCATGTATGAAAACACAGTATGGAATTTGACAGACTTGCCCAATGATCGGCAAGCCATAGAGAATAGACAGAACTTTAAGAAGAAGACTGACGCAGATGGTAATGTGACCATCTATAAGGCTCGGCTTGTCGCTAGAGGTTATCGACAAGTTCAAGGGGTTGACTATGAGGAGACCTTCTCACCCGTAGTGAAGTTGAAGTTCGTCCGAATCATGTTAGCAATTGACGCATTCTATGATTATGATATATGGCAAATGGACGTCAAAACGGCATTTCTTAATGCTTTCCTTAAGGAAGAATTGTATATGATGCAGCCGAAAGGTTTTTTTGATCCTAAGAATGCTGACAAGGTATGCAAGCTCCAACGCTCCATCTATGGGCCGGTGCAAGCATCTTGGAGTTGGAACATTCGCTTCGATGAAATGATCAATGTGTTTGGGTTTTTGCAGACTTATGGAGAAGCCTGTGTTTACAAGAAAGTGAGCGGGAGCTCTATAGCATTTCTCATATTATATGTGGATGACATACTATTGATGGGAGATGATATAAAACTGTTGGAAAGCATAAAGGCCTACTTGAATAAGTGTTTTTCAATGAAGGACCTTTGAAAAGCTCCTTACATATGAGTCATCAAGATCTATAGAGATAAATCGAGTCGCCTCGTTGGTCTTTCGCAAAGCACGTACCTTGACAAGATATTGAAGAAGTTTAATATGGATCAGTCCAAGAAGGGGTTCTTTCCTGTGTTGCAAGGTGTGAAATTGAGCACGGCTCAACGCCCGACCTCGGCAGAAGATAGAGAAAAGATGAGTGACATCCCCTATGCCTCAGCCATAGTGTCTATTATGTATGCCATGCTGTGTACCAGAGCTGATGTGAAACTTGCCGTAAGTTTGGTAGGGAGGTACCAAAGTCATCCCGGAATGGAACACTGGACAGCGGTCAAGAATATCCTAAAGTAACTGAAAAGGACTAAGGATATGTTTCTCATTTATGGAGGTGATGAAGAGCTCGTCGTAAATGGTTACGTCGATGCTAGCTTTGACACAGATATGGATGAATCCAAGTCACAAACAGGATATGTGTATATTTTGAATGGTGGGGCAGTTAGCTGGTGCCATTGCAAGCAAAGCATCGTGCCAGGATCTACGTGTGAAGTGGAGTACATAGCTGCCTCGGAGGCATCACAGGAAGCAGTCTGGATGAAGGCGTTCATTACCGACCTTGGAGTCATTCCCAATGCGTCGGGCCCAATGACTCTCTTCTGTGACAACACCAGAGCTGTTGCCCTTGCCAAGGATCCCAGGTTTCACAAGAAGACTAGGCATATCAAGCGTCGCTTCAACTCCATTCTTGAATATATTCAAGATGGAGACATAGATATTTTTAAAGTGCATATGGATCCGAATGTCGCAGATCCGTTGACTAAACCTCTTCCACGAGCAAAACATGATCAACACCAGAACTCTATGGGTGTTCGATTCATCACAATGTAACTAGATTATTGACTCTACTTCAAGTGGGAGAATATTGGAAATATGCCCTAGAGGCAATAATAAAGTGGTTATTATTATATTTCCGTGTTCATGATAATTGTCTATTGTTCATTCTATAATTGTATTAACGGGAAACCGTAATACTTGTGTGAATACATAGATCGTAATATGTTCCTAGTAAGCCTCTAGTTGACTCGATCCTTGATCAAGATGGTCGTGGTTTCCTGACCATGGACATTGGAAGTCGTTGATAATGGGATCACATCATTGGGAGAATGATGTGATGGACAAGACCCAATCCTATGCATAGCACAAGATCGTGTAGTTTGTTTGCTAAAGCTTTTCTAATGTCAAGTATCATTTCCCTAGACCATGAGATTGTGCACCTCCCGAATACTATAGGAGTGCTTTGGGTGTGCCAAACGTCACAACGTAATTGGGTGGCTGTAAAGGTGCATTACAGGTATCTCCAAAAGTATCTGTTGGGTTGGCACGAATCGAGACTAGGATTTGTCACTCTGCATGACAGAGTGGTATCTCTGGGCCCACTCGGTAATGCATCATCATAATGAGTTCAATGTGACTAAGGAGTTAGCCGCGGGATCATGCATTATGGAACGAGTAAAGAGACTTGCCGGTAACGAGATTGAACGAGGTATAGAGATATCGACGATCGAATCTCGGGAAAGTAACATACCGATGGACAAAGGGAATTGTATATGGGATCGATTGAATCCCCGACATCATGGTTCATCCGATGAGATCATCACGGAACATGTGGGAGGCAACATGGGTATCTAGTTCCTGCTGTTGGTTATTTGCCGGAGAGATGTCTCGGTCATGTCTGCATGGTTCCCGAACCCGTAGGGTCTAGACACTTAAGGTTCGGTGACGCTAGAGTTGTTATGGGAAATAGTATGTGGTTACCGAAGGTTGTTCGGAGTCTCGGCTGAGATCCCGGATGTCACGAGGAGTTAGGGAATGGTCTGGAGGTGAAGAATTATATATGGGAAGTCTAGTTTTAGTCGCCGGAATGATTTCACGGGTTATCGGTATTGTACTGGGACCACCGAAAGGTGTCCTGGGGTCCACCGGGTGGGGCCACCTGCCTCGCTGGGCCAAGTGGGCTGAACAAAGGATGGAACCAGCCCCTGGTGGGCTGGTTCCCCCCCCCCAAGGGCCCAAAGCGCCTAGGGTTGAAAACCCTAGGGGATGTGGGTGCCTCCCACCTGACTTGGGGGGCAAGTTCTCCCGTTTGCCGCCCCCTCTCCCTTCACCCTATAAATAGAGGGGGGGTGGGAGGGCAGCCGCACCCCTTCCCCTGGCGCACCCTACCCCTCTAGAACACCTCCTTCTCCTCCTCCATAGTGCTTGGCGAAGCCCTGCCGGACAACTGCAAGCTCCACCAGCACGTCGTTGTGCTGCCGGAGCTCTCTCTCAACTTCTCCTCTCCCCTTGCTAGATCAAGAAAGAGGAGACGTCCCCAGGTTGTATGTGTGTTGAACATGGAGGCGCCGTTCGTTCGACACTGGATCGGATCTTCCGTGATTTGAATTGCCGCGAGTATGACTCCATCATCCTCGTTCCTTGTAACCCTTCCACTTAGCGATTTTCAAGTGTATGAAGATGCACTCCCCCTCTCTCGTTGCTATCATCTCCTAGATTGATCTTGGTGACACGTAGGATTTTTTTTTGAATTATTGCTACGTTCCCCAACAACCCCCACTCATCTTCACACCCTCTAGGCTGGCCTGATCCCCCCTTTCTCCGCATTCTTCAACGTTGTGCTCTCTCAATTCCAAATCAATATGCTACACCTGGATCTTCAATACATCATCCTTGTCGCCGTCTTTGCCTTTGTCTGTGAGGCCATGGTGGGCATTGCTCCCTCTGTGGCCTTACTTCCCCACTTTTTCTTGTTGCATCTGACTGACCCCCGGGAGCGCTCTGAATGCTTGAGCTTCTAGGCCGTGGCTGCGACGACCGATGCAGGGATTGACTTTGATCTTTCACCGTCTATGAGCGGGTTCTGGATCGGTGGGTGTTCATGGACGCCGGCGTGCGCAGCCCCCTACTCTTGCTTCCGACGACACCAGCTGCTCCCAACTCTGGCTGGGGGCACGAGAAGCTCACGGAACCGCGTCTTTCCCATGTCTGGTGCCGGCTGACTAGGCTAAAGGACCTCGGTGTGACAGCGCCCATGGTGGTGAAGGAGTTCATCCGGCACGAAATTGCCCCGCTCTAGCGCCATTCTTGTCCAATGTGGACCTTCTCCAGCAGCAAGGACCACATGAAGCTTCACGAGCCCGGGCTTCCTCTTGAGGCGCAACACACTATGCTTGAGCTCCTGACGGGGGACCCGTCGCCAGCCAATATGCGGGAGGAGGGCTACCTCTTGTACTGCGGCTCGAACAAGGTGGAATTCACGAGGTAGATGCCCCCTTTCGGCGAATGGGGACTACGGCCGGCTAGGCTTGAAGGGCCTCGCGAGAGCCCTGTCTTGGTGCCCCCTTGGAGGCCGCATGCACGGTGCTCGCCCCTGAAACGGGCGTAGGAGGGTGGTCGTCGTCGAACACTGGCGGTGCGGCCGCTGAGAAACAAGCGTCGCTCGGGGCTCCTGAATCGTCGTCAACTGTGGCTCGAGAGAGCCATCCCGAGGATGTGGTCACAGGGGCGATCCAGTCTGATACTCCTGAGGCCGAAGTCCCCGGGGCCCTGGCGAGTTGCCATGAGTCGGGGACCGGGGACTCCACGTGGCCCAACAATCCAGAGGTGGCCTCCTCAGGAGCCACACCAGCCGCGCCCGGCATTGGTGAATGCATCCAAGGCTTCGGCCGGTTCTGACCAAACTTTGAAGCACTCTGCAAGAGGGGGATCTTCAAGCTACAACGGTGACACCTTCTGGCCATTGAGGCTGCGGAAGTACATTGCCATATACGAGTGAGCACCTTATCTTTGTAATTTTTTTAGTGCAGCTTCTATCCTATCTGCTATTCCTTAGGGCCCCTTCTGCCAAGGCGACGAGACCTCCCAAGAAGTGACCTCCGCCCGCTTCAGGTCCTCCGCTAACACTGAGGGCCCCATGTCGGCCTACCACGTGTGGCGCGGGGCCTGCCCAGGTGGCGGATGCGCCGGCATGGCGCCTCGACCATGCGCTCTTGTCATTCCTCCTCTGTGGTCCTGCCTGGGGCGCAGAGAGTGTGAAGAGGGCCACGCCATTGGTCATTGCCCATGGCTGGATGACCTCGGCGCTGGCCTTGTCTTCGAGGAATGAGGCCCCGTCCAACCGGTCCTCTGCCAGGTCCGAAGGGCGGCTGGAAAGGCGCCGGCCTCCAGCCCCCTACTAGGAGCAAGGGGGCTGCTTCGAACTTCTCCAATGACCCCTGGTGCGGAGGACGGGTCTGGCCGCGCGTTTGAGCTTGCGCGTAAGCGTGGCACCGTCCATGAGCTCTTCTGGGAGGCAATGGGCGCACTGAGCCAGCTCGGGGAAGACATTGTGGATGTTGACGCATGTCTTGAAACCAAAGGCCTTCGGCTGGTGGATGGATGGGATCAACTGAAGGTGGCCATCGACCTCGGGCGTCTCCAGCGCAAACGTGCCAGTGTGCAGGCCAAGGCATCCCTTTCTACCTCATGTGAAGCCAACGCCCGAGCCTTGGAGGAGGCCAGGGAAGCTGACCACCACTGCAAGGCCGCAAAGAAGCGAGAAGGTGAGCTCCGAGCTCTTAACGCCTCCCTGGAGCAGCAGGTTGAGGCACGCAGGGCTGCATTGGTGTCGATAGAGGGGGCGCCTTCTAAAGAGGAAGAGCTCTTGAAGCGCGAGGAGGCGCTGATGCTGGAAGCCACGGAGCGCAGCCTCGAGCTTGAGCAGTTGGAGACGAGGGAGCTCTAGGTCGACCATGTGAAGGATGCTGCCAGCGCGCGCGAGGCCAGGATTCAGGAGGAAGTCGACCGTAGGGTGGCGGAGGCTCGTGCAGGCCTCGCCAACAGACACGACCTGAAGCTGAACATGATCAAGGCTGGAGGAACTACCGCCCTCAGGTCAAGGCTGGAGGAAGGAGAGCAGCGCGAGAAGGCCGCTTCAGCGGAGCAGATCTCCACCAAGCTGAATTGGCCTCCGCCCGTTGCGAACCGCTCCCGCTTAAGTGGCGGGTTACTGACGCTGAGTCCCTCGCGCAACAAAGCAGGGAGGAAGCGCTCCACTGGCAGCCGTTGCAACGCAAGCACGCTCCCATGCTCCGGGCCCTCAGAGCAAGGGCGAACCAGGCGCTGGGCGCCATTTTGTGACGAACACGCCCCTCAGCCCACGCAGAAAACTATGTCAGCCACCTCCGCTTCTTTACTAACGTCGTGACATGCCTGGAGGACCGAGCCAAGAGGGCTCGCGATCTTGTTGAAGAAAAGAGCCGAGGAATCCTTGGGCGCGCGTTCTCCCGCATTTTCAGTCATCTCCAGAGCATTGATCCAAAGTTTGACTTCAACGTCGCAATTGCTC
The DNA here is from genome assembly GCF_018294505.1 of Triticum aestivum. Taxonomy (NCBI): domain Eukaryota; kingdom Viridiplantae; phylum Streptophyta; class Magnoliopsida; order Poales; family Poaceae; genus Triticum; species Triticum aestivum. The sequence continues at coordinate 344,272,398 of NC_057803.1, read as the reverse complement.
CAGTGCCCGGAGCCATCCGGGACAAACTGGCGTGTTGGGTGGATGATAATGTGGATGCTTTGGTCAGGGCCTTCTCTTCCGAGGACCATGCGGTGGTGGTTGATACATCTCCAACGTATCTATAATTTTTGATTGCTCCATGCTATATTATCTACTGTTTTGGACATTATTGGGCTTTATTATCCACTTTTATATTATTTTTGGGACTAACCTATTAACCGGAGGCCTAGCCCAGAATTGCTGTTTTTTGCCTATTTGAGGGTTTCGAAGAAAAGGAATATCAAACGGAGTCCAAACGGAATGAAAACTTTAGGACGGTGATTTTCTCACCGAACATGATCCAGGAGACTTGGACCCTACGTCAAGAAATAAAGGAGGAGGCCACGAGGTAGGGGGCGCGCCTACCCCCCAAGCATGCCCTCCACCCTCGTGGGCCCCCTGTTGCTCCACCGACGTACTCCTTCCTCCTATATATACCTACATACCCCCAAACGATCAGATACGGAGCCAAAACCATAATTCCACCACCGTAACTATCTATATCCATGAGATCCCATGTTGGGGCCTATTCCGGAGCTCCGCCGGAGGGGGCATCCATCATGGAGGGCTTCTACATGAACACCATAGCCCTTCCGATGAAGTGTGAGTAGTTTACCTCAAACCTTCGGGTCCATAGTTATTAGCTAGATGGCTTCTTCTCTCTTTTTGGATCTCAATACAATGTTCTCCCCCTCTCTTGTGGAGATCTATTCGATGTAATCTTCTTTTCGTGGTGTATTTGTTGAGATCGATGAATTGTGGGTTTATGATCAAGATTATCTATGAACAATATTTGAATCTTCTCTGAAGTCTTTTATGTATGATTAGTTATCTTGGCGAGTCTCTTCAAATTATCAGTTTGGTTTGGCCTACTAGATTTATCTTTCTTGCAATGGGAGAAGTGCTTAGCTTTGGGTTCAATCTTGTGGCGTCCTTTCCCAGTGACAGTAGGGGCAGCAAGGCACATATTGTATTGTTGCTATCGAGGATAACAAGATGGGGTTTTATCATAATGCATGAATTTATCCCTCTACATCATGTCATCTTGCTTAAGGCGTTACTCTGTTTTCATGAACTTAATAGTCTAGATGCATGCTGGATAGCGGTCGATGAGTGGAGTAATAGTAGTAGATGCAGGTAGGAGTCGGTCTACTTCTCTTGGACGTGATGCCTATATACATGATCATACCTAGATATTCTCATAACTATGCTCAATTCTGTCAATTGCTCAACAATAATTCGTTCACCCACCGTAAAATACTTATGCTCTTGAGAGAAGCCACTAGTGAAACCTATGGCCCCCGGGTCTATCTTCATCATATTAATCTTCCAATACTTAGTTATTTCCTTTGCTTTTTTACTTTGCTTTGCATCTTTATCATAAAAATACCAAAAATATTATCTTATCATATCTATCAGATCTCACTCTCGTAAGTGACCGTGAAGGGATAGACAACCCCTTATCGCATTGGTTGCGAGGAGTTATTTTCTTTGTGCAGGTATGCGAGACTCGCGCGTAGCCTCCTACTGGATTGATACCTTGGTTCTCAAAAACTAAGGGAAATACTTACGCTAATTTGCTGCAGCATCCTTTCCTCTTCAAGGAAATCCAACGTAGTGCTCAAGAGGTAGCAGTGGTCGTGGCGGACAAAGGCGGCGCGGTTGATGATGGTGAAGACGATGCCAGCGACAGCACCAGCAGCGTGACTGGGAGTGATTCGGAAGATGCTGCGAGCGACATGTCCGATTGAGCCCGCACTCCTTTTTCTTCGAGCCTTCACGCAAAGCTTGGGCACGGCACCTCAAGGTGTAAGAGCATTTGGGGGAGGGGGAGCCCCTCATATAATCATACTACTATTTTATTCCTTAAGCCAGACTTGAAATATGCTTTTGTGAGCCCACGAGCTCCTCCGCGGCTTGTTGCTGTAACTTACCTCAGCCTAGGCAGGCCTCGAACAAGTCTTGTAGTTGCCGATGTGCGTTCCTCCCAAGGGGAGTTCTCCGTGGGTTCCCGAGAGGGCTCCTTAACGGGATCGCGAGGTTTTGGGCTCCTGAAGAGTCGGCCAGTCCGTCTGAGAGGGCCTCGCGAGAAACGAGCGCCAGACTATGGCAGGTTGTGCGCACAGCGTGCGCATACCACGCCCAGCCCCTGCTCGTGAGGTGCTCGCAAGGGAAAGGGTGTAGCAGGCACGAGCCCTGAAACAAGGCACTGAGCCAGAAAACTCAGAAAATCAACACGAACGAGGGAAGACACCCCCCACGGTTGCAAACGAAAATACGACTTCAAGTTCAAATCCAAAAGGCTGCAAATCGAGCTACAAAAAGGGGTTGAAAGCAAATGGCCGCGTCCGACACCTAGCTACTCTTCTTGTCTTCCCACCAGCACGGAGCTAAGTGCTTTCGCTGGCTGTGAGCATAGTCATTGGGGGACAGTCTCGACGGCCAGTGCGGAGCATGGTGCTTCCACTAGGATGTCGGTGGGAGCCCCCGAGGCTCGAGGGCGGCACTCCGGAGACTCCGGGGCATGTATAGCCCCACTCATTATTGCGTGAGAGTGTCACGAGAGGAGACCTTCACAGGAGCGAGCCTTACTTCATATCGCCAGGCGGGAGCCCTGCCCTGCGCCACCCTCGACCACCATTGGGTCGTCCGGAAACCAGGACGAGACCAAGGGGCAAAGACGACGCTGGCGGCGCCCTCGGCGACCACGGGTCCTCTACCGGGGGGAGGCTCGGCGGCACTTCCCTCGGTAGAGGGCCTACCTCCGTGCAGCACCTTGCTCTGCGTGGCGCGGGGGAGGGCCTGGCTCCGAGCCTTTCCTGCGCAGCCCCCTGAGCACCACTCCTGCCGCTGGCGGGGTCACTGCCCTAAGGCCTTCTGTCGGTGTTTTTATAAATTTTTATAAGGCTATTTTTATACTTTTGCCTGAAAGTAATATAATGCCTCCTGGGCGGCCGTTTATGTATACATGTGTATAACCTGAAAGATTGCAGCCGTCGGCTTCAACCCTCACGCATATGATGCGGAGGTGCTCGCAAAAACATGCATTCACACTTAACCCAACGTCTTAGTCCTATTAAGGAGGTGATAGTGGAGCGAGCCAGGCAACCGGACTACAATGCTTTAGCACTTTCACTTAGCCATAGGAGTTTGACAGTGGGGCTACTAGATAGCCCCTGGTGGCTCCGCACTCTCCCGATCTCGGGGTGCGTACATGCCTGGCTGGGAAATGGCCCTTCATTAAGGCACAGGAATTCTAACATTCCCACAGGTCATCGAATGGTTGACCAGTCTCACGCTATATCATGATAGTCAGTTTTCGGCTTTCTCTACTAAGGTGCTTAACCAGGGCACAATCGCAGCAGTTCTCCTGGTCCTACCTTAGCCGGCAAGGCGGAACATAAGGCACCAAAACACAAGAGCCGGGCAAACCCAACATTTGACCAAAGACAATGATTCTGAGCTGATGTATATAGGGCCAAACTCGCGACGCCGAACACTCCCTAAGGTATTCGGTCTTTGTTGTATAAACTGGGCCTTAATAGTGGCCTTTGTAAGAAGCCCCGTGTGTCCAGGTATGTGCATTGTTCTGGCATGGCCACATGCCAAGACGTTAGCATCCTTCTCAACGTTGGATATGTATCAACAAGAGATAGTAAAAAAGGTTTACGCAGGGTCTTAATCTAAAAAGAAACCTTGGAGCGGTCCTTGCTGCACGTCTGCGCCTGTGTCTCCGTTGTGCCGTATCCTGGACAGGTGTAGCACGATGATCTTCTGTAAAAGAGAGGAAGTTAAGTGAAAAATTTGTCGTGAAAAATGATAGTTTTCAAAGAAACCATGTCTAATTCAAGATGATAAGAAATTGCCACTTGTCTGCGCGCGTTGAGCCCCTTGTATTAACAAATAGGGGTGTGACCACTTATTTCCCTATAAATAGTGGCGCCGGACTTGATTGGTTGTATCTGATGTCTTGACGACCTATTGGATGCTTTCTCTTGTCCGGGCGCCTTTAGTGTGCAGCGGCCAAGGCAGCCTCACTCTCTTCGGCGCGTAGAGATCGCTTGATATTTCCGTGCATTGTAATGATGGCACGTGGACCGGGCATCTTGAGTGTGAGGGAGGCGTAGTGTGGTATTGCATTAAAGTGAGAGAAAGCTTCATGTACGAGCAGTGCTTGATAGCTACTTTGAAATGGAGCGATGTGGAAAGTTAAATCCTCACGACGAAAGTTATCGGGGGAGCCGAATGTAACTTGTAGTAGGAGGGAGCCCGTACAACGAGCCCCTGGGCCTGGCGTTACTCCTTTAAAGGTAGTATTGCTATGGCGAATTTGTGTTGGGTCTAACCCATCCGTGGATTGTATCCTGATATATTAGGTTTAGGCTACTGCCGCCGTCCATCAAGACCCTTGTGAATTGATATCCGCCAATTACTGGGTCTAATACCAGGGCAGCCCATCCTGCGTGTCAGATACTTGCTGAGTAATCGCTATGGTCGAAAGTGATCAGTTGAGATGACCAGTGGCAGGACTTCGTGGTGACAGGCACTTGGGTATACTTTCCTGGGAGTGCCGCCTTGTTTTTTCCCTTAATTACGTGTAACACGTTTACTATTTTGACTTCTGGTGGAAATTGCTTTTGCTCCCCCGTGTCTTGCTTGGGGGCTCGTCCTCGTCTTCACTTGCTGCATTCTCCCCCTTGTGTACGGCGTTGAGCTTGCCGGACTGCTTGAAGACCCAACATTCTCTATGGGTATGATTAGCAGGTTTACCATGGGTACTATGAATCTGACATACTTGGTCCAGAATTTTGTTGAGGCTGGACAATTCATCCCTGGTGCCTTTAGGGGGCGGCTTTTGTCCTGGCCGAGAGCTTTTGAATCCAGCATTTACTGCTGTGCCCTTCGCGTTGTCTTCTTTATTCCAGCATTTGTTATTGCTGTTGCGCCGTGATTTCCCGTTTCCATTTCTAACATCAGATGTACTGGGGTCACTGGTGCTGCATCTGGCTAGCCAGCCGTCCTCTCCCGCACAAAAGCGGGTCATGAGGTTTGTTAATGCGGCCATCATTCTCGCCTTATTTTGGCCGAGGTGTCTGGCGAGCCATTCGTCACGGACACTATGCTTGAAAGCCACTAAGGCTTCGGCGTCCGGACAGTCGACAATCTGGTTCTTTTTAGTAAGAAACCTATTCCAAAGCTTTCGGGCTGACTCTCCGGGCTGTTCAGTTATATGACTCAAATCGTCCGCATCCGGAGGATGGACATAAATCCTTTGAAAATTTGCCCGAAAGGCGTCTTCGAGCTCTTCCCAACTTCCAATGGAGCTTTCGGGGAGGCCTGTGAGCTAGTGACGAGCTGGCCCTTTGAGCTTGAGGGTAGGTACTTGATGGCGTGGAGATCATCTCCTCGAGCCATATGGATATGAAGGATGTAGTCCTCAATCCAGACCCTAGGGTCTGTTGCTCTGTCATATGCCTCTATGTTTATGGGCTTGAATCCCTCTGCATATTCGTGGTCCGGCACCTCATGGGTGAAACATAGGGGGTGTGCGGCACCCCTGTAGTTGGGTGTACCGCATTGTTCGGATGTTTGTTGTGTTGCATTGTATGCTCGGGCGCGCTTGCGTGGTCCATAGATGGATCTTGTTGCACCGTTCTTTGGGTGCGAGCCCTCGCATTGGTTGCGTGTTGTATGGTGAGCGGCATTGCATGCCGCTCTGTGTTGGTAGAGGGGTCGTCCATCCGACCAGGTGGCTGCTTTGATATTTGGTTGTGGGGGGTCTGAGGCCTCCTCATCGAATTCGGGTAGCAGCTTCTGCTTTGGGTAGCTCTTGTAGGGGCGATTGGTGCCGTACCTTGCTGCTGTGTTGAGTATTTTACTCCATCTGATTTGGAGTGTGTCTTGCGCGGCCTTGAGCCTTTGCTTCTGCTTTCTCAGACTCCTCGCGGTGGCAACAAGCCTTTTACGGGCAGTCTGCTGCTCCTGGTGCCTGTCCGGCGTTATGTCGTCCGGACCATGATCCTTGATAGGATTTGTTTGTTCGGTTTGATTATCCGGATTGCCGTTGTCCGGCAGCGGTTCGCCCTGCTCCAGCGCTGGGTCTGTGTGATCGCTATTTATGTCGGGGCAGGATTAGAGGCGGCGCTTGCGTCGCCGCTTTGACTGCTTTTCGAGGGAACAAGACTTCGGTGTGTCCTTCCGCTCCTCGTCGTCATCTTTTGGTGCGTCCACCATGTATACGTCATATGACGAGGTGGTGTTCCAGGGCCAAATAGGCGCTGGTTCTTCAACGTCTCCTTCATCGGCGTCCATACCGTCGATGTCTTCGGAGTCGAGGTCGAGCATGTCGGTTAAATCGTCGACGGTGGCTACAAAGTGGGTGGTGGGTGGGCTTTGAATTTCTTCATCGTCTGTATCCCAATCTCGCTGACCGTAGTCCGGCCAGGGCTCTCCTGATAAAGAGAGAGACTTTAGTGATTTCATAATATCGCTGAAGGGCGAGTGCTGAAAGATGTCCGCGGCAGTAAACTCCATGATCGGTGCCCAATCAGATTCGATCGGAAGAGGCGCGAATGGTTCGGAGTCCGTAGAGGAGTCCGGCTCCTTGGAATCATGAGTTTCGTGGAGTGCGAGGCTGGTGTTCGGCTCAATCGCCGTTAAGATCGCAGCCCCCGAGGCGGCGTCCAACCATCCGTCCTCGATCGGTGCGGTTGGTTCCGAATTAAGGGTCGAAGCTGATGCGGGTGCGTCCTCCAGGGCACTGTTCGGTGGCAGAGCTAGATCATGCTCGTCGATATAGTGTGGTGCAGTCGGCAGTGGCTCGAATCCGTCGAAGATCAAGTCCCCGCGGATGTCAGCCGTGTAGTTTAAACTTCCAAATCTGACCTGACGGCCAGGGGCGTAGCTTTCGATCTGCTCCAGATGGCCAAGTGAATTGGCCCGTCGTGCGAAGCCGCCGAAGACGAAGATCTGTCCAGGGAGGAAGGTCTCACCCTGGACTGCATCGCTATTGATGATCGTAGGAGCCATCGAGCCTGACGGTGATGACACAGAGGAACTCTCAATGAAAGCACCAATGTCAGTGTCAAAACCGGCGGATCTCGGGTAGGGAGTCCCGAACAGTGCGTCTAGGCCGGATGGTAACAGGAGACAAGGGACACGAAGTTTTACCCAGGTTCGGGCCCTCTCGATGGAGGTAAAACCCTAGGTCCTGCTTGATTAATATTGATGATATGGGTAGTACAAGAGTAGATCTACCACGAGATCGAGGAGGCTAAACCCTAGAAGCTAGCCTATGGTATGATTGTTGATGTGTACCTTGTCCTACGGACTAAAACCCTCCAGTTTATATAGACACCGGAGAGGGTTAGGGTTACACAAAGTCGGTTACAATGGTAGGAGATCTTCATATCCGTATCGCCAAGCTTACCTTCCATGCCAAGGAAAGTCCCTTCCGGACACGGGACGGAGTCTTCAATCTTGTATCTTCATAGTCCAGGAGTCCGGCTGAAGGTATAGTCTGGCTATCCGAACACCCCCTGATCCAGGACTCCCTCAGGAGGTGAGCCAGGGTAAGACCGAAGCTCAAGAGAACTAGAACGATGCCAAGGCCAAGACCACGAAGATCAAAGGGGACGAAGCGGACTCCCCCGGCAAGATCCTTGCCGGGAGACAGTTCTAGCAGCCCCGGCAAGACCCTTGCCGCGGCGACTCGTCCCGCGCCTACGGAGCAAATCACCCTTGAGTCCACTGCTCCCAAAGGGCAAGGATTCGGGAGACATCCCCATGGCGGCATGTAGATCTTTGTGAATTCAAGATCAGATATGCACTAAGGAGACGACAACCCTTGGCGGGATCCCAGCCGAGGAAGACCACAAGGCCCCGGCAAATGCCTTGCCGGGGATGACAGCAGGCGCCTCGGCAAGACCCTTGCTGGGGCCCCGGCAAGGCCCTTGCCGAGGACACCCACAGGGCCACCATCAGGCCCACGCCGACTAAACCTCCACCACCGCATGCATGCAGCTGCCAACCCAACCAGCTGGGCAGGCACCCGTGTGGCGGCATGCCGATCTTCGTGAAGACCCACCACTGCGCCACCTCCGCTGCCTGCCTACCTACATGGCATCGCAGGCGTCGCTGGCCATGGCACATGTCGACACAAGAAGGAGCGGCAACGGACGAGACAAGTTTCTCCCCCGTCCCCGATAAAGCAAGGATACCTAAGCAAGACGCATTAAATGCGCCTTGTCATGTGATGCTAAGGATAACCTCGCAGCACTGTACCCTTTCCACCTCCTGTGTGCCACTATGGCAACCCCTTTTTTCTATAAAAGGAGGCCCGAGGCGACCAGAGGAAGGATTCGGCTTTTTGGAGCTCCTCACGCCCCATAGCTAGCTCAAGAACACAGATATACAATCCACCAAAGCAGGAGTATGGTTTTACGCATCCTCGCGGCCCAAACCTGGATAAACGAACCGTGTGCTATCTGTTTGATCCGCCCTTCTCACGACCCCGCGCCCCGATAACCATAGTAGGGATTCTTGTGATCCCATAGGTGTCGTTCCCACCGACATCTTTGGCGTGCCAGGTAGGGGGGCGCAGTTGTGAGAATTGGCTTTAGAAGTTAGTTCGGCGCTTCTTCATCATCATGGCGCCCAAGAAGAAGACGATGGTGGCCGTTGGCCAGTCGGAAGCTGGACAGCCCGTCCCGACGCGGGCGAGCAGTGGACCGGTTGCAGAAAGGACCCGGGGCGCTGCTCGCGAACACCATCACCATCCCAGCAGCCGGAGTTTGGGAGGCGGCGATGTTTGTGCGCCTGGTAACGGGCCACACGTCGCCAAATCCAAAGGCGGAGCCAAGCCCTTCGCGGGTGGAGCGGGGCCTTCCAGTGTCATCGCTGCCCCGCCCGAAGGAGACGCAAGGGCCTCCAAGACTCCCACGCCGGCGCCAACAGCGCGCTCCTCCCAGGCAGCGCACGACGAACGGTGTAATCACGCCGAAGATCCCGGGCGTTGCCGCGGGAAGAGCCCCGAGCGCCACTCCCGGGACGTAGAAGACCTGCCCACTCGCCGAGGCGCTGGTGAAAAAGGCATGCGACCGCAGGGTCGTGATAGAGCTCCTTCTGACATGGTCAAAAGTCGAAGCGTGTCGCAATCCGTGCAGGTTTTGCTACCACTGACGCCAGCAGAGGCCTTGGCGCGCGCGCAGTTGCTCCTCGACTTTCCTCCCACTATGGGGAAACTCGACGAATGGAGAGCCACTATCCGAAACCTTGTTGCGGTGGCCAACAAAGACGAACCAAGTCCGGTGGGGCCCCCGGGTCGACGCTTCGATGGAGTCCCGCGGACCAGTGGCGGAAAAGCCGGCGGCGCCGCGACCATGGTGCATTCACCTCTTCCCCATCCGGTACCGCGGACGCCGCCTCGTCGCGACGTCGCGGGCGACGACATCTCCATAGCATCGTCTGAGCCGCGGACCCACTGTGACCAGCGCCAAGTTCTTCGGGAACGAGCCCATGAAGATGCTCGAACCACTATCGAGCGCCAGCGCAGAGCGTGCCACCAGTCAGACAGGCGAGCAGGGCCTGCTGTGAACCACCCGGCCCCAGAGAGCCCTGGAGGCCTACCTTACGAGGTAGGCTGTCCGGCTTTTACGCATGAGCTGCGGCAGTTCCAGTGGCCCACTCACCACGCCTTCAAACCTGACGTTGGCGAAAAGTACAACGACAAGACTCACCTGTCTGAGTTTCTCAGCATCTACACCATCGCGATGCAAGCAGCCGGAGCCCACGACAATAAGGTGCTTGCGAATTACTTTCCATTGGCTCTTAAACCCAACGCCATGTCATGGTTGATGCACTTGCCGGTAGACTCTATTTCCTCCAGGTCGGATTTGTGCCATGAGTTTGTGCGCGCCTTTACTGGAGGTCACCAAGCCCATGGCCAAGCAAGCGACCTGCATGTCATTCCCCAGAAGGGAGGCGAGAGTCTGCGCAAGTATATACGGAGGTTCAGCCGGGTACAGTACAATATCCCTGATGTTCACCCTCCCACCATCATCAGCGCGTTCCATCAGAACGTGCATAACTGCAAGATGCGCGAATAACTGGCAATGAACAAGGTGAAAGATGTGGCAGAACTCTATGTTCTTGCTGACAGATGTGCTCGAGCTGAAGAGGGAAGGAAGTACCCTGGCGAAGATGCCGGCGTGGAAACCGACTCCTCAGATGAGGATACTGCCGCCCCGGCGAAGAAAGGTCGGCGCCGCAACAGGAAGCGCAAAGGTAAAGCTGTGCTTGCCGTCGAGGGATCTGACGATGCCGGCTCCGCCAAGAAAACCAAGGCAGATGACCCCGACAAGGAAATTGCCGGATGTGTCGCCTGTCGGGCCTTGGCGGCTGCCGAGAACCCAGGAAACTCCGACAAGCAATACTGCAAGATCCATCGCACCAAAGGCCATGATCTCCAGAACTGCCGACATGTTGAGCTCCTTGTTGGGAAGCAGAGGGCTAAATATGAGAGGCGGGACAAGGAGAAAGGCCAGGACGGTGCTGAGGGGTCCACCAAGAAGCGTGATGGTCAGGCGGGCCGTCGCGGCAAAGATAAACAGCGGGAGAGGCCCGCCCAGGGCTGTGAAAAAAAGCCAGAAGACGATGATCACGAAGAGCACGATGAGTCTGGTGACCAAGAATTTCAGAAAGCTACAGAGGCCATGTGCGTAGATGGCGGCGCCTCGCTGCATACCTCTCACCGCCAGCTTAAACAGTGGGCGCGTGAGATTACAGCGGCGGAACCGTCGTTTGATGCCCAAAGGCCGCTGAAGTGGTCCAGCACACCTATCATTTTTGACACTAAGGATCACCCTGATCGCACAACTGCAGTCGGGTGCTTGCCATTGTTGGTTTCACCAACAATACGCAACCTCAAGGTGACAAAGATGCTAGTCGATGGCGGGGCCAGTCTGAACTTAATCTCGCCCACCGTGATCAAGAAATTGCAGATTCCTGATGAAGACCTCGAAGAGACGGGCATGTTTTAGGGGGTCAACCCGGGAAGAAGTCAACCAAACGGAAAGGTCACGTTGCCCGTGACTTTTGGGAGTGATCTGAACTATAGGACAGAAAGGATTGTGTTTGACGTTGCCAAGATCCCCTTGCCTTACAATGGGATCCTTGGCCGCCCAGTGCTGGCCAAGTTCATGGCGGCATCACATTACGCCTACAACACCCTGAAGATGCCGGGGCCTGTGACGATCATCACCGTCCCATCAGACAAGAAGAATGCGCTAAGTTGCGCTGACCAACTCTACCAACAAGTAGTTGTAGTAGCCGCCACTGCTAAGGCACTTGCTCCTGCCGCTGGAGCCCCGGGAAGGCAAAAGAAGAAGACTGGTGAGACCTCAGGCACCCACTCTGGCAAGCGCACCTCTTCGAAGTGTGGCGCTCCCGTCAAGGACGTGCCAAAGAGCTCCGTCGACAGAAACAAGAAGTCCAGGGCCACACCGCTGGGAACCAAGAAGGTTTCTGTCAAGGAGGACGGCACGGGAGGAGCTTTTACCATAAGCTCCACCCTTGACGACAAATAGGAAGACGCGCTCGTCACCTTCCTACGGGTGAATGTTGATGTGTTTGCATGGCAAGCATCCGACATCCCCGGCATTCCCAGGGAGGTGATTGAGCACCACCTTGCTGTCTGTCCTCATGTGCGGCCCGTCAAGTAGAAGGTCAGAAAGCAAGGTTTGGAACGACAAGAGTTCATCGTAGAGGAGATCCGGAAACTGGAAGTAGCGGGTTTGGTAAGAGGAGTGCTCCATCCAACGTGATTGGCCAATCCGGTGGTAGTGCGCAAGGCAAATGGGAAGTGGAGGCTGTGTATTGATTACACAGATATTAATAAGGCTTGTCCCAAAGACCCCTTCCCGTTGCCACGCATCGACCAAATTGTTGACTCCATAGCTGGGTGTGATCTGTTGTCATTCCTCGATGCCTACTCCGACTACCACCAGATCTTCATGACAAGTGAAGATGAAGAGAAAACGGCATTCATCACCCCATGTGGTACGTATTGCTTTATACGGATGCCTTTCAGGTTGAAGAGTGCTGGTTCAACATTTGCAAGGGCGGTCCAGATTGGTTTTGAACCCCAGCTCCATAGAAATATGGAGGCTTATATGGATGATATAGTGGTCAAAACCAAGAACAAGGCAACCCTCATATCAGATTTACAAGAAACATTTGCAAACCTACGCAAGATCAATCTCAAGCTGAACCCTGAGAAGTGCGTCATCGGCGTCCCGTCTGGCAAGCTTCTCGGGTTCTTTGTGTCACAGCGTGGGATAGAGGCCAATCCGGACAAGATCAAAGCTATAGAGCAGATTGAAGCGCCCAAGCAAGTCAAGGATGTGCGTCGGCTTACTAGTTGTGTTGCCGCCATGAGCAGGTTCATTTCCAAGTCCGCCAAGCGCGCCCTTCCCTTTTTCAAAATTTTGAAAAAGGCAGGCCCGATGGAGTGGACGCCAGAAGCCGAAGCAGCATTGCAAGATTTGAAGAGGTACCTCTCCTCCGCGCCAATACTAGTTGCGCCTAGGCCACAGGAACCGTTGCTACTGTACCTGGCGGCAAGGAACCAGGTGGTCAGCACCGCACTAGTGGCGCAGAGAGAAATTGATGATGAGGTAATAGCAGCGACGGAGCCCGATGCCACCGATGCCGAGACGACACAGCCAATTGAAGTGCCACCGGAGAAGAAAATGATGCAGCACCCGGTCTACTTTGTTAGTTCCCTCCTGCAGGGGGCTAGACCGAGGTACTCCGGTGTGCCGAAACTGCTCTTCGGCCTTCTTATGGCCTCGAGGAAGCTGCGTCACTACCTCCAGGCGCACGAAATCACTGTTGTCACTCGCCTCTCTCTGCAACGGATATTGCACAATCCAGACGCAACGGGAAGGATCGTAGAGTGTGCACTGGAACTGTCCAGCTTTGGCCTGAAGTTTGAGAGTTCCTCGACGATTTAAAGCCAAGTCCTGGCGGAGTTCGTTGCAGAATGGACCGCGACGCCTGACGAAGAAACCCAAGAGACTGCTCTCCCCAGCAAGGAGGCAAGTTGCGACTGGATCATGTACTTTGATGGAGCTTTCTCCTTACAGGGCGCCTGGGCTGGCGTACTGCTTGTCGCGCCCACCGGAGAGCACCTCAAGTACGTGATCCAGATGCACTTCCCCAGGGAGGTGTCAACAAACAATACCGCTGAGTACGAAGGGCTGCTTGCCGATCTTAGGATCGCGGCGGACCTCGGAATCAAGAAACTCGTTGTTAGAGGTGAATCGCAACTTGTCGTCAAGCAAGTCAACAAGGATTACCAGAGCCCGTTGATGAAGGCCTACGTCGACGAAGTGAGAAAGCTGGAAGATCCTTTTGATGGTATACAGGCAGAATACGTTCCCCGAGCGGAGAATGATATCGCCGATTACCTGTCAAAATGCGCTGCCCTCAAGCTACCTGTGGAACCAGGTACCTTTATGCTTCGGCTAACTCAGCCATCCGTTGATCCATCAACAGAGCAGAACAAGAGGAGAAAATCAGGGCCCGGCAAGTACTTTCCCGCCGAGCTCCCCGAAGCCGCCGGCAAGGATGTTGCCGAAGACACTAAGCCCGCCACGGGACGGCTGGCTCTGACAGAGCATCAAGCTCTTGCCATGGAGACAGCTGCTCCGATAGCGGAGGAAATGCCTTTAGTCCTCGCCATCGAGCCACAGGCTCCAGCGTCGGACAACATACCGTCTGATTCCTCCAAACAGGGGAACTTCCTGAGGAGCAGGAAGAAGCGGAAAAAGTAGCCCGTCGCTCTACTATGTACCACATCGTTGATGACATCCTGTACAGAAAGAGGCCGAACGGCGTGAAATTGAAGTGTATCCCTCGAGAGGAAGGACTGGGGCTGTTGGCGGAGATACATGGAGGCATATGCGGATCCCACATCGGGTCAAGGGCCCTTTCCGGCAAAGCATTTCGGCAAGGCTTCTTCTGGGCCACCGCCCTCCAGGATGCGACGACACTAGTCACCAGGTGTGAAGCGTGTCGTTTCCATTCAAAGAAGCTTCATCAGCCAGCTCAAGCCCTTCAAACCATTCCTCTCTCCTGCCTTTCTCGGTATGGGGGCTCGACATACTTGGCCCTTTCCCCCATGCTGTCGGGGGCTTTGAGTACTTGTATGTTGCAATCGACAAGTTCACAAAGTGGCCAGAAGTGGAAGCAGTGAGGAAGGTCACAACACAATCAGCTATCAAGTTCTTCAAAGGACTGGTGTGCCATTTTGGTGTACCCAATAGGGTTATCACCGACAACGGCACACAGTTCACAAGCCACACCTTCATGCAATATATTCAAGACCTCGGCAGGAAGGTCTATTTCGCTTCCGTTGCTCACCCACGAAGCAATGGTCAAGCTGAGAGGGCAAATGATGAAGTACTGCGAGGCCTGAGGACAAAGACCTTTGACAGACTGCACAAGAGTGGAAGGCACTGGATTGATGAATTGTCGGCGGTTCTTTTGTCAATCAGAATGAAACCAAATCGAGCCACTGGCCAGACACCCTTTGCCCTGGTATACGGGGCAGAAGCAGTTCTCCCCATGGAACTCATATACCGGTCACCTCGAGTACTCGCTTATGACGAGCTTGAGCAAGAACAATTGCGGCAAGATGATGCAACACTCCTTGAGGAAGATCATCTTCGGGCGGCTGTGAGAGAAGCGCGCTACCAGCAAGCCTTGCGCCGCTACAATAGCTGCAAGGTTCATGCCCGAAGCTTTGAGGAAGGCGACCTTGTTCTTCGGCGCATTCAATCAGCCAAGAATTCCAACAAGTTGACGCCAAAGTGGGAAGGCCCTTATTGGGTAATACGAGTCACCAGGACCGACGAAGTCCGCCTGGAGACCGAAGATGCCGTTCCGGTGAGTAACTCCTGGAACATTGAGCATCTTTGCAAGTTTTACCCATGAGGCGCGGCTTGCCGGGCCCCCCGGCAAGCCACCTTTTGTACGAGCCTTGCCGATGACGCATGTAACCCTTTGTACAAAGCCAAGCGCAGACCCTGAGCATAAACAAATGAAGCGCTGGCGCCCTAAGTTATAGCATGCATGCTAGGTCAAGTCTCGTCCTTGGTTAGGGTTGATAGTGCTTAGCGGCGACTAACCCCTAGCTTAGAGGTCGAGTGTGCATCTCTTTGTCTTTCTTTTGTCTTCTTTGGTTCACAGGACACACAGATATCCATGTCGAACCACTTGGGGAGAAAAAAAAGAGGAACAGACCAGCATCTAGCCCCCGGCAAGCCAGTATTGCCGAGGGCTGCAAGAGTAAAGATTCACCCGCAGCAAACCAGGGTTGCCGGGGACTGCAGCTTCAGATAAGTTATTCATCCCTTATCATGCATTCCATTATGGACTGAGGTATGTGAAACCTCTTTTTCCCCTAAGCTACCGTGCTCCCCTAACTCTAGGCCCTAGGGCTCGTTCCTGGGGCCAAGTTTGGTCGTAGTCGCAAAAGCGAAAGGATGAAACAAGGAGCCTGAACCTGCCTCATCCCTGCCTCCGCCAGAGGCGTGAGGAAGGTCGAGTGAAGTGGGGAGACGGCAAGGCCTGTTGCCGGGCAAGGAAATGTTTATCTTGAAGATATCAAGGATTTACTCCTTGTCGTGGGTTCCACCCGCAAACAAATGACTCGGCAAGCATCCCTTTTTCATTAAAAAAACATTCCACTCTGGTACAGTCCATAGGGAATGAAAAACATGAATGATGGGATTACAAGTTTTAAATTCAACAAAGGCCCGAAGGCTTACAAATTAAAAAGAGATAAGGTGCCAGAAATCCCTTTCTTGTCCCTCTCCTCAGGAGGCAGGTCAAGGAGGCTAAAAAGGACCAAAGGAGCACCTAGGCGAGCTACGGGTGGCAAAAGACACCAAGAGAACATCTTGGTGGCCGTCCAAAGGCTCGATGGTGATGGCGGCACCGGAAGCAGAGCTCGAAGATGAGGCGGCAGGACGTCAGCATGCGTCGAAGGCATCGGTGCCCATGTACTCTGACTTGACAGCCTTGCCGCCTGCCCTCTTCCTCTTTTGCAGCCTCCCAACGCCAGCCGCCCAAGGAGACGACCCTGAGAAGTTCAGGGAGCCGGCGACACAGATGATGGGGTCGCCGGTGCCGCACTGAGCGGCACCCGACACCTAGTCGGACCCGTCATCCTGCCGCCTACTACCCTCGTCGTCACAGCAACTGTCCTCTTTGTCACTCCCACCCGAGGAGGAGTCTTCACTATCAGAAGAGCTCTCCATGCAGCACCTTGCACGGGTCCCAAAGAGCCCGAAGACCTTGACGGAGAGAAGGCCACCCTCCATCAGCTTAAAATGGAGAGTGAGCCCCTCCTTCAAGCGGTGGATATGAGGAAACATCTTCCATCCCCGACGAACATACATCACGTGAGGGGCGGGGAAGTCGACGCGGACCCGCGTGCCACTGATCTCACAGCCCCTCATGTGCAGCCGCAACGACTCCGGCGGATCCAGCTCCATCTCCCGCGCAAATGGAATCGGGAGACGAAGGCGATGGCGCGGCGGCCGACGCAGCCTGACGAAGAACTCACAAGGGTCATCCCCAACATGGCCCTCCATTGGAGGAGGAGCTGCTGGCGGAGGCGAGGCCGGCGCGCCACCCCGTTCTCCCCTTCCCCCAGCGCCCCGGCCTCGCCCACGACCTCGCCCCCTCCCCCTTCCCCTCACGGCTGGCTCTGCCACCGCATGCGCAGGAGAAGGAGGGATGCGTTGTCGAGCGGCGACCCTCGCCGCCACTGTTGAAGGACCGGGATTCCCTCTCTCCATGACGGATGGAAGGGAGGAGCAAAAGCTGAAGGAAGAAGAAGATGAAAGAATGCGGGACGCCATCCCCCCCCCCCCTCCCGCTCTTTATAAAGGATCGGGGTTGGGGCTCGGCCGCCCCGCTCGGCCAATCAAGATACGGAAGGCGCGGGGAGCCAGGACCGACCTGCCGCCCCAACCAGCGACGACCCGGTTTCCCGCCTCCTCCGTTTGCCACCCCAGGCGCATGGGAGACACGTGGCGGACGTGCAGAACTGAGGGGACGGGTGAGACGACCACTCCCCACCCCGTGATCATGGGGAGTGGACGCCTTGAAGACCGCGCCTCAGCCCCACTCAGTAAATGGGCCGCGCCTCCACACCTCCCTCCGTTTATGGGGAAGGTGCGAACCGCCCCTTTACTACGATGTGACACATGCCTGCGGGAACCAACCCCACGCATGCCGCCCACGTCACATGCGCCTCCCCACGCCGCGCCAGGCGTGGGAATCGTGGGAAGTGCAGCGCGCGAAGAATCTTACCGCGGTAAAAACCGCCCCGCCTGCCCATGCACCGTTTTTGGGCCTAGCCCAACAACGCGTTGCACTTATGTGTGGCCCAGGCCCGGGCGCTCCTGTCGGAGTACAAAAAGAGGGGTACACTTTTTGTACCCCTATAACTGTGCACGGGCAGTCTGAGCCGCGGATACCACCACACCAAGCAAGGCAAGGGAGGTGAGCCAGGGTAAGACCGAAGCTCAAGAGAACTAGAACGACGCCAAGGCGAAGACCACGAAGAGGAAAGGGGACGAAGCGGACTCCCCCGGCAAGATCATTGTCGGGAGACAGTTCTAGCAGCCCCAGCAAGACCCTTGCCGCGGCGACTCATCCCGCGCCTACGGAGCAAATCTCCCTTGAGTCCACTGCCCCCAAAGGGCAAGGATTCGGGAGACATCCCTGTGGCGGCATGCAGATCTTTGTGAAGACATTCTAGATCAGATACGCACTAAGGAGACGACAACCCTTGGCGGGATCCCAGCCGAGGAAGACCACAACGCCCCCGGCAAGCGCCTTGCCGGGGATGACAGCAGGCGCCTCGACAAGACCTTTGCTGGGGCCTCGGCAAGGCCCTTGCCGAGGACACCTACTGGGCCACCATCAGGCCCACGCTGACTAAACCTCCACCACCGCATGCATGCAGCTGCCGACCCAACCAGCTGGGCAGGCACCCACGTGGCGGCATGCAGATCTTCGTGAAGACCCACCACTGCGCCACCTAAGCTGCCTGCCTACCTACATGGCATCGCAGGCATCGCTGGCCAGGGCGTGTGTCGACACAAGAAGGAGCGGCGATGGACGAGACAGGTTTCTCCCCCGTCCCCGATAAAGCAAGGACACCTAAGCAAGATGCATTAAATGTGCCTTGTCATGTGATGCGAAGGATAACCTCGCAGCACTGTACCCTTTCCACCTCCTGTGTGCCACTGTGGCAACCCCTTTTTCTATAAAAGGAGGCCCGAGGCGACCAGAGGAAGGATTCGGCTTTTTGGAGCTCCTCATGCCCCATAGCTAGCTCAAGAACACAGATATACAATCCACCAAAGCAGGAGTAGGGTTTTACGCATCCTCGCGGCCCGAACCTGGATAAACGAACTATGTGCTATCTGTTTGATCCGCTCTTCTCACGACCCCGTGCCCCACTAACCACAGTAGGGATTCTTGTGATCCCATAGGTGTCGTTCCCACCGACACCTCCAAATGCTGCCGCAGCCTGCTTGTCCTATAGTTCAGGGTTAGCGTAAGCTTGCTCCTGAGATATTGACCGTACCCCGCCGTCGTCATCGCTGAAGGGGTCGGCGAAGCCTCCGGGCAGCTCAGGGAAGACTTGTGCTTTAGGCCCTCTAGCCGCCCATCCTGGTCCGGGGAACGGATAGGGGCCTTCCCCCGGCAAGTATTCTGGGTTCACCATGTGGGGCATGTAGGCGTCCGTGATCATCTCACCAGAGCCGCCGCCCAGGTGCCCCATGCCTTGAGCCACCAGTCGCGGCGCTTGGCCCTAGTGGCCGTTGTGCAGCATCCTAGGGTGTCCTCGCGGCGGGCCGCCGGTGCTTGTCCCTCCTAGCAATGGCGTAGTTGCGGCAGGACCGCCCGCGCCAGGACCCGTGCCAGCATCATCGGATCCCCCCGATACCCCAGGTGGTGCGCGGGCTCGCCTGGGCCACGCGCGCGCTTCCGCCACGACCTAGGGTGTCGTCTAGGAGCATAAAGGCGGCGTACCCCTACAGGCTGCGTCCAGTAGCTCGGCGACTCGTTCTAGTGGTGTCGTTGCCACACCGTAACCTGACGACCGCGCAGCCGCGCGCTTGCGCTGCGGCGCGAGCGCAGCGGGCGCCGGCCTGCGCCCGCGGGTGTTAGGCATTGGAGTCGCGGGGCAATGGCGATTCGATCAACGAAGAAGAAAGCTTCAGCGCACCCCTACCTGGCGCGCCAAATGAATGATTGTGGTTTCCGGCAAACACTTGAGGTTCGAACTCTGGGGTGCGCACGAAGATCTCTCCCTAGCTCGCTCTCGCAACGATCTCAAGGCCTAGCTCGCCAAACCCAAGGAACAAGAGACGCGAGAGTTTACACTCATTCGGGCCATCGTTGTGGTGTAATACCCTACTCCAATGTTGTGTGGTGTATTGCCTCTTGGGATAGGGATGAACTAGTACAGTGGATGAACAACCTCCTGAGGAGAGGTGTTCTTGAGCTCGATGAGCTGGTGAGATGGCCTTGGTGGAGTGGACCCGATCCAAGATCAGCCGATCCTTGACTACGACGATGGCTAGCCCTATTTATAGAGGCCCTGGTCCTCTTCCCAAATGTTTAGGCGGCAAGGGATCCAACGATAGCCAATTTTGAAGGCAGACCACTAGTACAAGTTATCCTGACAAAAGGTGGTCTTCGCCTGCCAAAGGTTCTAGTGGTGACGCCACCATGGGCTCCACGGTGACCTCTATCTTGCTATCCTGCTGGTCTTGATCTTGTTGCACCAATATGGAAACCTTTGACTGGCGCCTCGGGACTCCTCGCCTGTGCCTGCTTCCTTAGCACCAAAGAGGAAACTGGCAATCTGCGCCTGCTGGCGTCCGCTGGCACCCGCCTAGCTTCGGTCATAATGGCTCACGTCACACGGACCTCATGAGGTGCCCCTTGCATAGATACCTCCGCTCCTCGGGAGCCAGCCTAGCAAGGCTGCCCCAGAGGAGGTCTTGGTGTCGTCCGCCTCGCGAGGCTTGCACCCTCGCGAGGGTCTTGAGTGGTTGCTGATGAAGATGGGCCATACCAGGCTGTTGGTGGAGCCACGACCTGGGCTGTAGGCAGGCAAGTCTGGGCACCCCCATTCCCTGGACGCCGACAACATGGGTGGATTATCTTTTGGCAAGTCTATGGTGGTTCCTCACGAAGTGTATGACTTTCTCTTTGGTGGTGTTACTAGATAGGGATTATGCTGGCCTCCCTTTTCCTTGCTCATCTGGGTGCTCTGCGTCCTCGGGTCCCGACCCTCGAGCGTGGCTCAGCCGCCACTGCTATGCCAAGTCACGGTGCGTGGTCAAGTCCAGGGGTTAGGGTTGGAGAATCAGTAGGAGCACCTGAGGCGCGATGCTCAGGATCCCCCTCTTTAACACGCAAGCGAAACGCGTGGAATGGGGACAGCCGGCGGGGGCCACCCATAGTTAAGTTCTATATATTCCTACGAGTTAGTCTGGGGGGAGAATATAACCCGTAATCGCATTTGCTATCCTGCCGCTGATCCTTCCGCAAGAAGGTGAGGGCACTGAGGACTTGGTGAGGTGACGTGTGTGGGGCGGGCCGCGAGCCAGAGCTCGATCTCTTAGATTTGCCAGTGTTGCAGGGATGGACCAGAGCACAAGCATCGTGCCAGCATGTGTATCCCCCATGGCGGGATGAGCAGGAGGCCGGTCAGCAACGCGGGGGACCGCGAAGGGTAATAAACAATCAGATGAGCAAGTGATGATCATAAGTCGGCTTATGGGAGGAGGTAAAGCTAGTTCAGATAAATGCAAGAACGACACATGCCGTAGGAACAGACCCACACAACCTGGGGATTATGCAGCCCGAAGAGCGCCCCCAACAGAAAGACCGACACATGCCGTAGGGACAGACCCACACAGCCTGGGGATACATGCCGCAGGGACAGTCCCATGTGACCTGGGGATAATGCGGCCCGTGGGGCTCCCCCAACTGAATAAACTAGAAAATGTCACCTGGCTCCGTTGCTGAAGAGATGTTGGAGTAGCTGAAGATGCGTGCCGAAGAAGTCGCTCCTCACGAGCCGCCTGCATCCCGAACCTTGGGAGGCTCTGGAGACTCGGGAGGCTCATGAAGAACCATCACCATCTCCTCCAGGACCGCATGGTTCCTGACGTCCCGAGCCTCCATGATGCTCAGCAGGCGACGCTGGAAGGTAACAGCTGCGCTCAGCGGGCCAAAGGGCATGCAAACATAGATATGAGGGAGGCCCTCACACCGACCAATGTGCGATGGCCAGAAGTGCCCCTGGGATGCGGCTCTATTAAGCCCTGGGATGTTGGCGCAGACGCGTAGCTCGTTGTCCTCGCCAGGACAAGCAGTCGCGCCAAGCAGTGGGCGGTGGTCGTCGTGCATGCCCCTTGCTTCCTGAAGCTCTTCGGTCGCCTTGGTGATGAATTCCTGAGCACCCGGCACTCCATGCCCCGTGCCCTTGCGAGGGAAGCATGCGATGAAGCATACATGCATGTGGTGCCCGAGCGCCTCCGTGGTGACATTGGCTAAGTCAGAGGCCCTCTAGAAGAGAACCCCCGAGCCTAGCTTGAGGAGGGAGCCAGGCGCGCCTTCCTATGTGCGAGAGGGAGGCGCCCCGTTCGTGGGCGCAGGTCCTGAGGTGGTGCCGCTGGAGGCTCTGCTCTCCCGAGGCTCTTGGCGAAGCAGCTGCTTCTTCTTCTTGGGGACAACCTTAGGAGGGTAGATATTTCCATCATTGTCAGGGTCTTGAAATACTGCAGCCTGGCAGGCACGCTCGAGAGAGCACACAACATCATTCTCCTCATGGGCGATCGCAATGATGCCGTGGTTCCCCGACATCTTGAGGATGTTTTAGCCATGGTGGGTCACCACCATGAACTGGGCCTTACCTGGATACCCTAGGATGGCATTCTACGAAAGGCGGATGTGGGCGACGTCGAAGTCGATGAGCTTGGTGCGGTAGTAGTCGCACTAGCCAAAGGTGACAGGTAGGCGGACCTGCCCTACTGGAGTGGTGGAGCCGTCGGTCACTCCTGAGAAGGGCTTGGTGGGCTGCAGCTGATCGTATGACACTTGGAGGCGGTCGAATGTCTCGATGGAAAGAACGTTGATCCCCGCACCGCCATCAATTATGGTCTTGGTGACAAGGATATTGCTGATAACGGGCGAACTGAGCGTCGGGAGGGCACCCGCCGTCTCCACGCACTTGAACTGGTCGGACGAGCTGAAGATTATGGTGCACTAGGTCCACCTGAGCGGGCTCGTGGCCTCATGCTTTGTGAGGGTCGTGTTCCCCTCATGAGCGAACTACTTGAAGATGCACTGGGAGGTTGGGGCCTGTGCGCCACCCAAGATGCAGGCGATGGCATGAGGCTCCTGGAATCCCCCAGCCCCTCATCCTGGTGGTGGTTGTCGTTCCTTCTTGGTGGTGTTGGCAGCGGAGCGAGGCCGGCATTGCCCTGAGGACGGCCCTCGCGAGGCTGGCCTTGCCAGCGATCCTCACGAGGCTGGTCGTGCCACTCCTGGCGGGGACCGCGGTCGTCCCAACATCCTCCTCTCCTGCCTCCTCCGTGACCGTAGCCTCGATTGTTGCGCTCGGGGCGTCAACGGAGGTGCCCATCGCGAATGGCCCTGAGCTCCTGACAAATCTTGGTATTGTGGTTGTGCATGTTGTGGAAGACGCAGAACGGACAACTGCTCTTGGATGACTCTGGGTGGTTGTAGCCACACTTCATCTCTTGTTCGGCCGCGAGTACGGCCGCCCCCTTGCGTTTCCCGTCCTTGGCCTTGGCCTTCTTGTCCTCTAGGTCGGCTGCTGGGAGCTCGAGGAGGGAGAGGCGCCCTTCCTCAGCTCTTGCTCACTTGGTTGCCATGTTGAACATCTCCAGAGCCACGCACAGGTACTCATGGATGGTGAGCTCCTCCTTCATCTTGACATCGCGGACGCCATCTGAGAATGCCGAGATCATGGCTTCGTCCAAAACCTTGGGGCTCTTGAGGCAAACAATGTTGAAGCGCTGGATGTACTTCTACAGGGTCTCCCGTAGCTGATACTTGATGCACCGCAGGTCACCCGCGCCAGGGGACGGTCGTGAGTTCCCTAGAAGTTGGTGAAGAAACGCTCGCACATCTCACCCCAGGAGGAGATCGATCCTGCATAAAGATACAGGAGCCACGAGCATGCACCATCCTTGAGGGCCATGGGGAACCAGTTTGCCATGTCCTTTTCATCATCGCTGGCCGCCTCGGTGCTTAGCTCATAGACCTGCAGGAACTCCGTAGGGTCGGGGGTGCCGTCGTAGCGTGGAGGCAGGTCGGGCTTGAACTTGCCTGGCCAAACAACATTGCGTAGCTCAGGGGTGAAGGCGTGGCAGCCTGCTGTGGTCACCGGAGCCCGTCATGAAGTTGGAGCCTAATCTTGGTGTTGATGCACCACCATTGCAGGTAGCACGCGGTCTTGACGTGGTGGTGGAGGGAGCACTAGAGCACATTCTTGCGGCCGTTGGACCTCCTGGCAACATTCTTCTTTGCGTGCGGGCGCCCTGCACGGTGGGTCACGCCATGGGGCCGCACATCTTTGACCGAGGGGGACCTCCTGACCAGGGGAGGAGTGACGGAGGCGCTCCATGGGCTACATCGCTCGTAGCAGGCGGCGGTCGAGGCAGTGAGAGGGACGGTACAGGGGGGCCCCTAGCCGCGCTGACAAGCTCGGCGGTGTGGTCCAACCAGTCTTCATAGAGGTCATCGACCGGCAGTAGCGCAGGAGGTCACACGCCATGACCAATGCGGCAAGCGCGTTTGCCGGGCGGCGACGAGTGTGGATGACGAGCCGACCAGAGTCAGCGACGGGGTGGCGGTGCGTCCGCCCCATCGGACAGAGGGGTGCAGCAACAAAGCTTGCTGCTCGTGCCCTGTTGTGCCGGTGGCGGTGTTGGCGGCGGGTGATGGAGGACGATGGGGAGGCCCGCCGACAGGGGCTGTCTGGGCGACGCGAGCGGCGAGAGCGGCTCGATGCTCAGCACGGGCTTGACGAGCATCAGCCATGGAGACAGTGGAGCAGCGGCGAGTTGATCGACAGAAGAGAAGCTTCGACGCACCCCTACCTGGCGCGCCAAATGTCGGATTCGGGGTTCCACAGACCCTTGAGAGGTTCGAACACTTGGGTGCGTGCGAAGAACTCCCTCTTCCTAGTCTTCTTCCTCAACGATTCAATGACCTAGCTCGACGAACCCAAGGAACAAGATACACATTGGCTTATCCTGGTTAGGGCCACCTTGTGGTGTAATACCCTACTCCAGCTTTGTGGTGGATTGCCTCGAGGGGCTGAGGATGAACTAGTACAGTCGACAAATAGCCTCAGAGGTGAGGTGTTCTTGAGCTTGATGAGCTAGTGAGGTGGTCAGGGTGGAAATGGATCCGATCCCATCGACGGTGGTGGTTGGGTCCTATATATAGTGGCCTTGGTCCTGTTTCCAACTGTAGACGGGAAGGTATCCCACAACGGCCAAATTTGAAGGGAGACAACTAGTACAAGCTAATCTGACAAAAGTAGTCTTCGCCTGCAAAACGCTTTGGTGGTGACGCTGCGGTGGGCTCCGCGATGACCTTCATCCTGTCGTCCTGGCGGTCTTGGTCTTGTTGCACCGATATGGAAACCTTTGCTTGATTCCTCGGGACTCCACGCCTGCGCTCGCCTCTGTGGCACCAAAGGGGAAGCTGGTACACTGCTCCCGCTGGCGCCCGCCTGGCCTTGGTCGTCATGGCTTACGTCATGTGAACATCATGAGGTGAACCTTGCATTGATATCTCCGCTCCTCGGAAGCCAGCCTAGTGAGCTCGCCCCCCAAGGAGGTCCTGGTGTCGCCCGCCTCGCGAGGCATGGCCCCTCGCGAGGGTCTTGGGTTGTTGTTGCTAAAATGGGCCATACCGGGCCATCGATGGACCACACCGTGGGCCACATGCAAGCAACTCTGGGTACCCCAGTTCCTAGGATGCCGACGGGTCCAAGCGTCGTTGCTTCCTATGCCCGTTGGTGGGGGAGAGAGGCACAGATGGAGTGGCTACCTCCATAGTACCTTGGGGAGCATGACTGTCCGGGTGCTGCTGATGTGGCTCTCCTCCGGCACCTTGTGCTCCTGCGTCGGCCACGGGGGAAGTGGTGATGGCGTTGCCTGCTTTGACCACTTCCCTAGTAACGTCCGCGCCCTCGTGCACCTCCGCACCCCCCGAAGCACCAGAGGCTGCGGGCAGTGGAGCCTTCGAGGTTAATCGATGAGCTAGAGGACCGGGCTTCTTCTTAGGCGCCATGGTCGATTACGTCGCCGAAGATGAAGGTAGTGGTGAATATGGCGCACTGTGCACGCCTTCAAGTTCGCGCAAGCGAGCCCCCTACCTGGCGCGCCAAAGATGTCATGGGAAACCATGCCCACCAATGGGATCAGGAGGTCCCTTGCTTGTTCGGCACGGGGGAGATGCGTTGCACAAAGAGCAGACGAGCGTGGGGCAGCGTGGCAGAGATCATTGGGGCCATTTACCCAGGTTCGGGCCGCCGCAAGGAGTGAAACCCGACTCCTGCTTTGGTGGATTGATGGTGGAAAAGTTGGTGGTGGTGTGTAGTACACTGCCCGGCAGGGGTTGCCTCAGGCAACAGTGACTATGCGCGTATGGAGGTGTGAGTTACCAACCTTCTAAACCTTTCTACTGTTGCCATGGGCCTCCTTTTAAAGATTAAGGGGTAACCATAGTGGCAAAGAAGTCATTATAGACTAATAAGATAGCAAAATGTGCTATCATACCTAACTCTGCGGGCTGACAGGGCACATTAAATGCATGCTGAACGTCACAATGTTGGTTGCCCGACAAGGCTTGCCGGGCTATCTTGCCAGCACCGTGCCTGTTCTCTTGACACGTTGTAGGAGGGTTGTCATCTGTGGGTTTCTTCTGTAGGACATGGTTGCCATGTGGCGAATGGATGCCACTTAATCACCTTGCGGCTTCACACCGCACTGATCGATGATGTGGGTCATGGTGGAGTGGTTGGTGAGATAGTTCTGCATCTGTGAGCCCCGGCAGGCCCTGCCGAGGCGCCTCGGCTGTCTACTTCTCGGGGTGGCCTCTCCCCTTGCTAGGCTTGCCTGCCCGGCAAGGGAGGCTTCTTCTCTTGACGATATGTTGATTCCTTGGCTCGGTCTTGGTCCTTCTGATCTGCATGTTGGTCCTTCGAATCTCTTGGTTTGTTGTATTCTGACTTGGGCTGTGTTTCAACCTCGTTCCCATGCCTGTGCATAGTTTGGGCAGCAGACCCAGGGTTTGTTGCACCGACAGCGGGACTGCCTGCTTCCTCCTCGTCAGGCCAGCTATGCTGCCGCGCAGGCCTCACCACCCCACCCTACTCGCATCACTAGCCTGGCCATCAATGTACTCACCCACACCAACTGTTATTCTCCAGTGATGGCAGATGAACCAATAAACTCTCGTACTCCCCTCTGCATGGGAAGCAACTGTCGAGTCTTCCCTGGCTCCGTGTCGTTCCCTTCCTAAGCCTCGCCGTCGTCCACCGTCCTGGTGCTCTCGGCGCGGCGTGGTCAACGTGGTCAATGAACGACATCCATCAGAAGAGGACTGCATGTGGAGAGGTTGACAGCTGGGTCGATGGCCGCATGCAAGGAAATGCCTCCTTATTACGTGCAAAATAATGATTCCTCCACCTGATACCTGGGACCCACCGGAAGGGCCTCTGTATTTCGCGAAAAAATGTTCCCCCCGCTGACAGCTCGGACCCACCAGTTATATCTTCTCACACAAGGAAGTATCTCCTTATTACGCACAAAATATTAATACTCCCTTGCCAGCTGGGACCCACCATAGTGGGAGGCTGACGTCTGGTCCTACTAACGCGGACAGAGGGCTTTGTCAACTTAATCAATATGAACGATTCTAGCTCCAATGACGACGAGCAACCTCGCCATGCTCTGTTTACGCCGTCCAATTTCTGTTTACGCCACACAATTGAGGAATCTTGAAGAAAAATGATGCTTAGAGAAAGAATCAAGAATAGATGACTTTGTGAGGTTTTCAGTGTGTGAAGATATGAAGAAAAACACTTTTGAAGATTTTGTAGATAATCATTCGAATCAACAAGGGCAGTAAAAGTAACTTTTATTTACCCTGGACGAAAAACACGACGAACTGGAGTGAGGAGATGTGAAGTTCGTCTGTGATGATCTTCCACGCCCTAACTTGGCGGAGGAAGACGGCTACGGCAGCGGCGGAGTGAAGATGTCCGCGGTCGGTGCGAGTACGTCGGCGACGAGGTCGAGGCAGTGAAGCTCTTCCTCACCGGCGGCGATGAAGTAGCGGCGGCGCTAGGGTTTGAGAAGCTCGAGCTGGAGAGAGAGGTCGAGCGGAGTAAAAGAAGTGAGGAAGGGAAGGAGGAGTATTTATAGCCATGGTGAAAAACTGCTCGCCCGAAGAAATTGGCCGGACGAGCAACCTCGCGTGTGCTCTGTTTAAGCCGGTGGTTATAACGCCAGCAATGATGATGTGGACGCATCATTAGCGGCTAATTGAACCACTAACTAACCCCCTGGCTCGCTGACATGCAGGCCCTGCTGCCTAACTAACCAGCTAACAAAAATAGATTAAGATTAATCTAAACGCAGTGGCCCCACGCATCACCGTTGACCTCGCTGATGTGGCCGTTGACCGGACCCACCTGTCTATGACACTAAATGTCACTGGGTCACTGACCAGTGGGTCCCACTCGTCAGGTTTGACCTGGACCATGCCCCGTTGACCTGCTGACGTCATGACGATGTCATGCTGACGCAGTAATTAATTTCTGTTTTAAAACAATTCAGGAAATTCCAGAAAATGACTTATACTTCAAAAAATCATAGAAATTAAACCAGAACTCCAAATGAAATAATTTATATATGAGAACTTATCAGAAAAATTCAAGGAATCTGTTTATGGCATTTTCATGCATGTTAGAACAACTTATGGCTGCTGTTTAGGCCAATTCACATAAATAGAATTTAAACTCTCACATATGGAATTTGAATTTGAACCTAGGGTTCAAACCAACTCCATTTAACATGTTGCTAGTTGCATTATCTCAAACCACAGCATATTGACATGTCATGATCATGCATCATATTGTGCATTGCATTGATTGTGTTTCTTTCTCTGTTGCGGGTATTTGTCCCCGCTCGATAGACGTTGTACCGACGCTATGATCGTTGACACTGATGAAGACCCAATGATATCTTCAGAAGTGCCAGGCAAGAAAAACCCCCTTGTTCATTCTGATACAATCCCACTCTCTCGCTCCGGCTCTCTTTCACTGCATTAGGACAACAACGATTCATCTGTTACTTGCTGCGGTAGTTGAACCCCTTATCCTTTCCATGACCTGTCATTGCCACAGTAAATAGATGAAATCCACTAGCATGAGTAGGAGTTGTTTGAGCCCTGATGTGCCTACTCATTCATGCTTGTTTCTCATGCCTGCTATTGCATAGAGTTGTGTCAGGTCTGATTCATCGGGGATGAATCGGAGGTGTGTGAACATGTCCTACTGTGTGTGAGCTAAGTGTGTGAACACGATTTGGTAAAGGTAGCGGTGAGAGGCCATGTAGGAGTACATGGTGGGTTGTCTCATTGCAGGCATCCTCAGGAACTGAGTTCTGTGTCTGTGATCCATGAACAGCTACTACCACTCATTGGGATCCTTAATTGACCCTCTCGGCTTCTTAATCACCCTAGTACTCTGTCCAGGAGTTGCAACTAGTTTCTGGTGTTTGTAGGTTATGTGTTGGCGGCCGTGCGTAGCGCTGACCCTAGGGGTGGGCTATGTTGCGGTAGATACACCGTGGCACGGTGTACCAGGCGCCTATTTGGTGTCTCGGGAACCTTGTTCACGTCGTTCGGGGCCGTATGTGGAAACCTTGGCCGGACTCCCTGCGGATGGAACCTGGATAGGCGATAAACCTGGACTAGGGACATAAGTGTTTAGGTAGGCCGTGGCCGACACCCTCGTTGGGCTTCCGCTTGAAGGTTGGAAAGTACATGTCGTGTAAACGACGGTAAGTCCTGGGAGCGTGTGTGAAGAATTACACCCCTGCAGGGTTATCATTATCTATTCGAATAGCCGGATTCCTCGGATATGGAAACTTGGACCCCTTGCATAGTTCATAGATAAGTGAAAGTGGATACTCTAAAACTCGCAAGATAAGTATGAGTGCTATGGATGGCCTTCTCGTAGGGAGACGAGAGCGGATCCATAGTGGTGTATTGAATGGTGAATATGTGGACTCATGTGCGCCACCTCAAAAGAGTTGCTTGTAGTCGTAGTTCAGGTTAGCCACTGGGTCAAAGCTGGCTTGCTGCAGTTAAACTCCACCACCCCCTTTGCTGATACCGATGCATATGTAGATAGTTCTGATGTAAGTCTTGCTGGGTACATTTGTACTCATGTTTTCTTATTTTATGTTTTGCAGAGAGACTTCAGTCTCGCTAGTAGTTCCGCTTGGAATTCGATGTTTAGCTTGTTACCTCAGCTACGATCTTGTACCTTTGGGAGGGTTTGGTATATAGTCAGCCTCCTCAGCCTTCTTCATTTTTAGTTGTCTGTACTCAGACAAGTTAAGCTTCCGCATGTGCTTTGACTTGTATGCTCTGGATGTTGGGTCATGAGACCCATGTTTGTAATATCTTGCTCCTCGGAGCCTAATGAATAAATACATGAGTCGTAGAGTTATGTTGTGATGCCATGTTGTATTTACACATATCGAGCATATTGTGTGTATCATTGAAATGCTTGGTATGTGTGGGATCTGACAATCTAGTTGTTTATCCTTGGCAGCCTCTCTTATGGGGAAATGTAGTCTTGTGCTTCCATGAGCCATAGTAGTCTGCTACAGCCCGGTTCACCGGAGTCCTGCTAGCCCAGCACTACTGCTCAGGACACTTGACTGGCCGGCATGTGTTTCACTTTGTTCCTGTGTCTGTCCCTTCGGGGAAATGTCACGCGGTGACATCCGGAGTCCTGCCTATCCTGCTACAGCCCGGGTTCCCGGAGTCCTGTTAGCCCAGTGCTACAGCCCGGATTCACACGCTGCTGACCGACATGCTCGATGTGATTCATGTATGCCTGTCCCCATAGGTTAGTGCCACTTTGGGTTCACGACTAGTCATGTCGGCCCGGGTTCTCTATCATATGGATGCTAGCGACACTATCATATACGTGAGCCAAAAGGCGTAAACGGTCCCGGGCCATGGTAAGGCGACACCTGTGGGAATACCGTGCGTGAGGCCACAAAGTGATATGAGGTGTTACCGGCTAGATCGATGTGACTTGGAATCGGGGTCCTGACAGCTTTGGTATCAGAGCCTGACTGCCTGTAGGATTACCAAGCCAAGCTGGTCGAAGTCGTGTCTATAAATGCTTTAGTTATGTAAGCGAATTGATTGTGGATGGGAACATAAGGCTCTTTTACTCCTTATCCTCATGACCATCTGATCTGAGTCATCTTATCTTTTCTACGGGGTTAAGAACTAGGCTTCTCTTCTATCTCTCAGGATGACGTGTTACTAAACCGTAGTTGCCTAGGATTGTTGAGTTCAAGCCTCAGTTCAGTTCCTACTACTTCCATATGTTCGTAGCTGGCCTCAGAACTTTGATATTGTGATGTTGAGTGGTTATGCCACCATTTTTGCAGGATGCCTCAAATCTTTTGAGCATTTGCAGCCGTTATGCTGTCCGAGTCATCCTAGGTTTCTAAATAGTCCGATGCATATGCAACTCCCTTCTTCCTGTTCTCGATGTTCCTTTGGGCCAGATTAAGCACACTAATCGGTCTGTTGAGGTACTCCGTTGCCTTGACATGTATATTGGAGTTAGTATTATGACCCTAGGTGTCCTCGAGAACCACTCAGTGATCTAGCAATGTTTCTGTTCCCAGTGTGATGATTCTGGCCACCATTCTCGAAAACATCCCATGATGCCATTTAGTAGTAGATATTCTACTTCTGGGTTCTTAAGCCCAAGATTCACCCTACTTGCTTCATGTTGATAGTGTTGCTAGTTCCTTTAGGATATTAGTAACCTTTGCGATAGTCCTCGAGGTCCATGGTATTTCCTTCTTCCAAATACCATGAACCATTAAGGCAGAAGTTCTTTGAACCAAAAGATCACCATTAGAGTACTCCTGAGGAGTTATCCATTCGTAGTTGTGATTCTGCCAGCTCTACCTTTCTGCATGGGTTATCCGGAAGAAACCTGTTGAACTTGGTTCGACATACTAATCTATGCATCCACAACTTAGAAAATTATATGTTCCCTTGAGTTGTCCCTCTTTAGTTGTTTTCTGACTCTCGTCTATCAACTGATAGTCGGGAATAATTGTGCGATCGTGTTCATCGATGCCTTCTATTCTTGTGGTCCGTCAAGCCATTCTATTCCAGAATGACTAGGAGAAACAAACTCCAGTACCTTATCCATATCTAGGATTGGGTCAAAGTAGTTGTATTCAATGGATCAAAATGCCAACCGAGCTTTTGCTCTGTTCTACCTTAGAGTGTTACCATATTTATGTCAAGAATGTCATGAGAATTGCACCACCTCTTATGAATTCTTGACGCAGTGCTACTTATCGCCATCATTATTCATTCTTTGGTTCCGTGTTGTTGTAACCGGAATGCCGACAAGTGAACTGTGATGTGTGAAATCAATACTCCTAGCAACCCCGTTGCTTGGTAGTTAATGGACAATAAACTCATTCTTAGCGTGTCGGTTATAAAATCATCATTCTAAGATTGATCGTGCTACCTAGTCCTTATTTCCAGAGCACTATTCGATCAATGAGTTAGGATTGTGTCAAACCCTTTCTCTATTGATCACATCGTCTTTCCTCGCAAAGCAAGATTGTTCTCGAGCTTAATAACATATCGGTGGGTTGTTATTTTCCAAATATCTTCTTGGAAGTATCACCAGGTTGTCACCTGATCGCTACACTACTAGAAAAACCGCTACTAATGGCGCACCTAATTTGGCCATTAATGGCGCATCACCGGTGCGCCATTACTAGCACGCCATTAGTAATTTTTACTAATGGCGCACCAGTGGTGCGCCATTAGTATAGGCGCACCACTGGTGCACCATTAGTATAGGCCACGGTGCGCCATTAGTATGCCTCCCAGGGGCCATGTATACCCAGGTGCTTTGGATACTAATGGCGCACCACAACTGGATGCGCCATTAGTAACCGCGGCATACTAATGGCGCACTGTCTTGTTATGCGCCATTAGTGATGCGCCATTTTGAATCTAGATCTGGATCGTGATTTTTTGCCCATTTTTTGCTCGTTTTTTTTGCTTGTTTTTTGGCACGACAATATTCTCAAATTTTGTTCCTGTTTTTGGATCTTGTTGCCATGGTCTTTTGCTGGAGAGGAGTTCGCCGGAGAGGAGGAGGAGGAGGAGGAGGTCGCCGGAGAGGAGGAAGGAGAAACCATGAGGGGA
>NC_057803.1:344158409-344239437 GCF_018294505.1 Triticum aestivum | reverse complement strand
GGTCTCCGGAGAGGAGGAGGAGGTCACCGGAGAGGAGAAGTATGGTGGAGGAGAGAAGGGAAGATGAAATGAAGAGAGGAGGAGAGGACCAGCCATATATACGGCATACTAATGGCGCACCGCGGGCAGGTGCGCCATTAGTATTTTTTTTTATTTTTTTTAATTATTCTGAATTTTGAAGGCGGGAAGATACTAATGGCGCACCACGGGCAGGTGCGCCATTAGTGTCACACCCTAGCTAGTCATGCATTAGAGTGTTGCATCATGTTTACTCTTTCATCAGAAACTTGAAATGGGGATGACAGAACCCCCAGTTCCCTCTGAAACCAACTAGGGTTACTAAAATAATTTTTCAATGAACCTGAAATGCCCTTCTAAAATGCCCATCATTTTTGCCTTGGTTCAGAACCTCTGCCAAAAGTGGTGCACATTTTCCTAGGCCATCCTAGGGTTTTTGAATTAAATCATAGTTATTTGAATTTGGGCATTTAAAATAATATAAAATATTTAAATGCTCAAATATCTCCAAACTAAAATGTTTCATGTTGGAAATAATCCAACTATGGACCAGGAGTAGTTTGGTGATTTTTGGAGTTGCCTAGGTATTTTATTTAATTCAACAAGTTGCAGATATATTAAATAAAAACAGAAAACAGAAAATAAATAAAGGGAGAAGCTTACCTGGGCTCCTCCCTGAGCGGCCCAGCCCAGCCGGCCCAGCACTGTGCTGGCCCGTGCCAGCCAGCTGCTTCCCCTCGCCAGAGCAGGCAGGGAGGTGAGCATGGCGCGCCCGAGCTCGCCACGCACCACCCAGCCTCTCTGCATTGCCCTGGTCGCCGTTGCGCCGCGTGGATCGTCTTCTGGTCGTCGCCCCGACCTCGCCGACACCCCATTCACTCTCCCCCGGCTCTCCCTCGCTCTCTCTCTCTCATGGCCGAAGCTCACCGTCGCCGCCGTTCGCCTTAGCCACTGCCTCCGACCACCCCTCGCTCCCCCGACAAGCTCAGAAGCTCCGCCTCGACTCCCTCTTCCTCCCCACCGCTCCACGGGTCCCCGGAAGCCCTGCATCGCCGCCACGTCGCCGTTCCCCTCTTCGGGCTCCGATCATCGTCGCCGTCAAATTCGTCGTCTCCGACGCGTCCCCGAGCCCGCTTCGACGCCCACTGCAACCGCGGTGAGCCCCCGGAGCGTTTCCCCCTTCTCCCCTGCTCTCTCCCGACCCCTAGGCCCTAGCCCCACCGCGGCCGAAAGCTTCACGCCGCCGGCGATGTCGCCGTCGTGGCCACGGTCGCCGTAGCGCCCAACCGAGCACACCATCGTGCTCCACATCTCACTAGGAGCACGTAGCACGCTCCAACACCCCCCCTAACGCCCTGCAACACCGTTCCCGTGCACGATCGAACCCCGGCCGCCGCAGCCGAGCTCGCCGCCGTCGACTCCGGCCACCCCGACCCCAACGGACTCCGCCAAGAGCCGCGGGTCGTCCTCAGCTTCACTCCGGTGGCCTCCGCGGTTCATTTGGTGGCCGAAACGACCAAAACCACTATCGCCGCCGCACTGATGGTCGCCGCCGGCCAGAACTCCGGTGAGCTGACGTGGCCTAGTTAATTAGCCACTAACCCACCACCTACTGACGCTGACAAGTGGGCCCCAGGGCTTAGTCAAAGCTAACCAGCCCGGGTCAACACGGGATTAGCCCCTGTGTCACTGACGTGTGGACCCCACACGTCAGGTTTGACCCGAGCCAGCTCTATTGACCTGCTGATGTCACTGTGACGTCAGGCTGATGCAGTAAATGATATTTCTGGATTTAAATTAAATCAGGAAATTCCAGAATATTAATTAAACTTCAAAAATTCATAACTTTTATTCTGTAACTCCAAATTGGACAAATTATATATGAAAAATGATCAGAAAAATCCAATCTATCCATCTGTACTACTTTCATGCATGATCAAACAAGTTAAATTGATGTTTTAATCAGAACAAGGAAAAGCACTTTAAAAGGCCATATTTGAATTTGAAATTTGAATCTTTGATTCAAATTTGTTCAAACCCTTCTGGCTTTAGTTGCATTAGCCCAACACACTCATGTTGCCATGTTTCATGCATGCATCATATTGTTGCACATTGTTTGGTGATGCCTGTGTATCGTTATCCTTTGCGACAGGATCTGTCCCCGAGGAGTACCGTGACTACCCTAACGAAGAACCGTATCCGTGCAACGAACCATCAGGCAAGCAACCAACCATTTGATCATATCGATACAATCCCATGTTCTCGCTCCTGCTCTCTTTTACTGCATTAAGACAACGCGATTCAAACTGATGTGTGCTACGGTAGTTGAACCCATTTCCTCTGCATGACCTGTCATTGCCACAGTAACTAGATGAAACCCACTAGCATGTGTAGGAGTTGTATGAGCCATATGTATGTGTTGTTCCTACCTTGCTATGCCTGCTATGCTTAGAGTCGTGTCAGGTCTGGTTCATCTGGGTGATGGGCTAGAGTGAAATGATTATGTCGGTAATGAGAGTGGTGTGGTGAACACGATTTGGTAAAGGTATCGATGAGAGGCCATGTAGGAGTACATGGTGGGTTGTTTCATTGAAGCCGACCTTAAGCACTGAGATCTGTATGTGTGATTTAAGAATCAGCTACTACCATGCATTGGGCCCGAAACCAATGGACCCTCTCGACTTCTTATTCACCCTAGTTCTCCGTCCAGGAGTTGCAAGTAGTTTCTGGTGTTTGTAGCCTACTGGAGGCCGTGGACAGCGCTGACCGTAGGGGTGGGCTGTGATGCGGTAGGTACGTGGCCGGGTGTACCGAATACCCGTTAGGTATCTCGGGAACCCTGTTCACATCGTTCGGGGCCGTATGGGAAACCTCGGCCGGACTCCCTGCGGATGGAACCTGAATAGGCGATAAACCTGGACTGGAGACTTAGGTGATTAGGTAGGTCGTGGCCGACACCCACGTTGGGCTTCCGCTTAAAGGTTGCCGAGTACATGTCGTGTAAACGACGGTAAGTGGTGAGAGCGTGTATGAAGAAGTACCCCCTGCAGGGTTAACATGATCTATTCGAATAGCCGCGTCCGCGGTAAAGGACTACTTGGTTGCCTATACAGTTCATAGACAAGTAAATGGAAACTATTAAAAGCTTCAAGATAAGTGTGAGTGCCGAGGATGGCTCTTCCGTAGGAAGACGGAGGTGGATCCTCGGTAGTGTATTGAAGTGGTGAGTAGTGGACTCGTGTGCGCAAAACTGTTTCAAATGGAGTATCGTAGGATAGTCTAGCCAAGAGTCAAAGCTGGCTTGCTGCAATAACTCCACCAACCCTTCTTGATACTATGCATGTATGTAGGATCTGATGTAAGTCTTGCTGAGTACCTTTGTACTCATGTTGCTATAATCTACATTTTACAGAAGACGCTGCAACCCCTTCTGATGGGTTCTATGTAGACGTTGACATCAACGAGTAGGCTAAAGACCCAGGTGGTGACCCTGAGCTTGTGATGGACCACGTAGTATAGTTAGGCTTCCAAGCCTCTTTTATTTTACTAGTTGTCTGTACCCAGACAAAGTACTTCCGATGTTGGCTTGTATGACTGTATGACTTGTATGTTGGGTCGTGAGACCCGTACCTTTGTGTGTATGATATGTATGGCTCCCTGAGCCTTAAATAAAGTACTTGTGTCGTAGAGTCATGTTGTGATGCTTCGTTGTATTTGCACATATCGAGCATATTGTGTGTATGATTGAAATGCTTGGTATGTGTGGGATCTGACTATCTAGTTGTTTATCTTTAGTAGCCTCTCTTACTGGGAAATGTCTCCTAGTGTTACCGCTGAGCCATGGTAGCTTGCTACTGCTCTGGAACACTTAGGCTGGCCGGCATGTGTCCTTCTTCGTTCTTGTGTCTGTCCCTTCGGGGAAATGTCACGCTTTGAGTACCGGAGTCCTGTTAGCCCGCTACAGCCCGGTTTACCGGAGTCCTGCTAGCCCAGTGCTACAGCCCGGACCCACTTGCTGATGACCGACACATTCGAAGCTGGGTCATGGATGCCTGTCCCTGTAAGTCTGTGCCACTTTGGGTTTACGACTAGTCATGTCAGCCCGGGCTCTTTATCATATGGATGCTAGCGACACTATCATATACGTGAGCCAAAAGGCGCAAACGGTCCCGGGAAAAGGTAAGACGACACCCGTGGGGATACCGTGCGTGAGGCCGCAAAGTGATATGAGGTGTTACCAGCTAGATCGATGTGACATCGAGTCGGGGTCCTGACAGCGTTGGCATCAGAGCCGGACTGCCTGTAGGTTCTCCAAGCCAAACTGGTCGATGTTGAGTCTAGAAATTCTTAGTTATATGTAGGGGAATTGTTTGTGGGTTGGAACGTAAGGCTCTTTTTACTCCTTATACCTTGTGACTTTCTGATCTGAGTCAGTCCATTCTTCCACCGGGGGTTAAGGAATTAGGATCTGTTCTCTCTATCAGGATCACGAGTTACTAATCAGTAGTACCTTATAAGTTTGATGGTTACCAGCCTAGTTCAGTTCTACTACCACATTATGTTGTTGGAATGGTTCCAGAACTTGATATGATGATGTTGAGTGTGTACGAAATCCTTTGTCAAATGTCTCAATATCCTTTTTGAGCATTTACAGCTGTTATGCTGCCGAAATTTTGCTAGAAATTCTAATGCCTTTGCATTATGATTATGCTTTCGGATGGCCACTCGCGACCTCAATCAAGTGGTTCGCCTAAAGCGATGCCTAGATGTACCCGGCCATACTGCTAAGTTGGTCAGGGTAATGACTGAGGCTGGATACCGCTGGTATCCTGAGTACACGGTCGAAGAGCAATTCCGAGACTTTAATCAAAGCCAGTATCTCTGCACTGTCAGGATATTTCCATCTTATCCTGGATCCACTGAGCCTCTTCACTGCTCCTATGGACTCGGGGTTACTATCGAGATGGCTGTGCAGGATGCTGCCTACTCTATGATGACCATTATGCGAGTCAGATCTGGTTTATTTCGGGACTCTGACTTCCGGTATATGCCAGGATCACTTCCGGGGGCACAAGGATATCTCCAAGCTATCTATGCTGACTCCACTCAGGAGGATTCACGGACTCGCACCACTACTGAGATGCTCGAGGATAAGGACCGTGAAAATCGGGCCTTAAGGTTAGAGCTCTTCAATACCCGTGCCGACCACTGGGCCACTTTGACTCGGTTCGCACCGGCGGTGCAAGCTGGATATTCAGATATGCGCGATCTCTATCCTGTGAGATCTACTCTGCCAGACGTGATGGTTTGGCGTGATGTAGGAGGCATCACCCCACCTCGCGGTCCCCGCAGGCCACCGTTTGTTGGTCCAAGGCCTCATCCTAGCCCCTATGGTCCACAAGCTCCGCGAGATCGTCTGTTTCCGGATGAACATGTTGAGCTTCCAGGCTATGGAGGTGACTTTTATGAGGACTACTACGGATCGGTCTGAGTTAGGGGTAGCATCACTAGTTCGCACTAGCTGTGTCATCTATCGTCCCGCGTGACTCGTGGGTTATGACCTAGTTTGTACTCTTTCCGGAGATGTAGAAAAATAATGTATAGGAGCTTGGAATGCCTCCGATGAGATGTAATCCTCTTTTCACCGTATTAGTACCTTGCTTGGCTTGTACTAAACCTTGTATGGTGTGTATGACGATGGAATAAAGAAGCAGTTTCTGTATCTACCATGTCATACGGATGATCATCTTGCATTCCGAGTTATTTCTTACATTATGTATCCCATGTCGGAATTTCATCATTCTGACTAAATCATTGTCTTGTCTACCTAGGATGGTCAACACACGCGCTAATCCTGCTTCCCAAGAGCAGGCCGAAGGCAGTGAAGCCAGGAATGAAAATCTGCCTCATCCTCCTTCACTAGCCGAGGTGATGATGGAAGCTGAGAGAAACAAGCGGGAGACAAACCGTTTGTTGGAGCGTATAGAACAGAATACAGCACCCCATCAGAGGACTAACGTGGTGTCACTCAGTGATTTTATCAAATTGCATCCACCCACGTTCCACCACTCCGTCGAACCTCTCGACGCTGATGACTGGCTTCGCAGTATCTCTCACAAACTGCGTTCTGCGCTGGTAGCTGAGGCTGACAAGGTCACCTTTGCTGCATATCATCTTGAAGGCCCCGCCAGTCTATGGTGGGAGAATTATGGAGCTATGCGCCCAGCGGGCCATGTCACAACTTGGGCTGAATTCAGCGAGGCTTTCCGTGAACATCACATTCCGGAGGGTCTCATGGACCGTAAGCGTGAAGAATTTTGCAATTTCACCCAAGGCCGACTTTCTGTGGATGTCTATAGCAGGGAGTTTGGTAATCTTGCACGATATGCAACCGAGGAAGTTTCTACTGACGCCAAGAAGCAAGCAAGGTTCCGCAAGGGCCTTAGTCCTGAGCTTCGCCGCGACCTCCGTCTGCATGAGTGCACATCCTTTTCGAAACTTGTCAACAAAGCCATCAGTGCTGAAACTGGTCAGACTGACTATGACGCAACACGCAAGCATGGACGTGACACGGGTTCCTCATCCGGTGCTGGTCCTCAGAAGCGCCGCGTGTGGGTACCCAATACCGCCCTGCCACCCAGGTTCACACCGAGGCCATCTTTCCAGGCGCCTCGCCCCGTTCAACAGTCTGCTCCAGCCAAGCCCTATGGGGGTCCAACCAATAATGCTCCTCCACGTACCAGTTCCGTGACTTGTTTCAAGTGTGGGGAATCTGGTCACTATATGCGTGAGTGTCCCCAGACCAACCCCAATCAATCTGCTAAAGCTGTTGGCCGTGGCAAGCCGACAGGAAAGGTGTTTCATGCTAAACCGGTCACCGCTCCACGTGGCCATGTCAACTGTGTCTCTGCCGAAGAAGCTCAAGAGGATCCCAATGTCGTTCTCGGTACGCTTCTTGTTTATTGCCACCCGGCATCTGTTCTTTTCGATACAGGAGCCTCTCATTCTTTTATATCCGAAAATTATGCTCGTTTGCATAACGTTGCATTCTGTGACTTGCCATCCACTATGGAAATCTCTACCCCTGGGTCTAGATGGCAGACCTCTAGGGTAAGTTATGGAAATGAGATCCAAGTCGACAGACTTGTTTTCCTTGCATCTCTGATAGCCCTTAAATCTTCAGATATTAATATCATTCTGGGTATGGACTGGATGTCAGCTCATCATGCCCAAATTGATTGCTTCTCCAGGACTGTTCAACTCACCCATCCTTCGGGGAAGATAGTCAATGTCTTGACCCGAATAGCTAAGCGACAATTATATTCTCTTAACGCCAGCCCTTTGCCAGACCTTGAGGACGTTCCGGTAGTCCGTGACTTCCCGGATGTCTTTCCAGAGGAATTGCCAGGTGTCCCACCTGACAGGGATGTTGAGTTTGTAATAGACCTGATCCCCGGAACCGTTCCGATTGCTAGAAGACCTTATAAGATGGCACCACTAGAATTAGCCGAGCTTAAGAAACAACTTGATGAATCCTTGAAAAAGGGTTTCATCCGCCCTAGTTCATCTCCGTGGGCTTGCCCCGTCCTATTCGTCAAGAAGAAAGATGGTACGGACCGGATGGTTGTAGATTACCGACCTGTCAATTTGGTCACAATCAAAAACAAATATCCACTTCCCAGGATCAACGACCTGTATGATCAGCTCGCTGGATCCTCAGTCTTCTCCAAGATGGATTTGAGGTTGGGCTACCATCAAATCAAAATCAGAAACGGGGACATTCCTAAAACGGCCTTTGTTACTCGTTATGGCCAATACGAGTACACCGTCATGTTCTTCGGTTTAACCAACGCTCCAGCCACCTTTTCTCGGTTAATGAACTCAATCTTCATGGAGTATTTGGATAAATTCGTCGTAGTTTATCTCGATGATATACTCATCTACTCCAAGAACGAGGAAGAACATGCCGAACATCTAAGGCTAGTGTTGAAGAAACTTCGAGAGCATCGCCTTTATGCCAAATTCTCTAAATGTGAATTCTGGTTGTCAGAAGTGACCTATCTGGGTCATGTAATATCTGGTAAAGGTATTGCGGTTAACCCTGAGCGAGTTCAAGCCGTCCTTGATTGGACTCCACCCGAATCAGTCAAGCAAGTTCGGAGTTTTCTGGGCTTAGCGAGCTATTGTCGTCGCTTTGTCGAGAACTTCTCCAAAGTTGCTAAACCTCTAACCGAACTCCTCAAGAAAGATAAGAAGTTCGAATGGACTCCACAATGTGAGCACAGCTTTCAGGAACTGAAAAGACGCCTGACTTCTGCTCCCGTGCTGGTACCGCCAGACTTCTCCAAGGACTTTGTTATCTACTGCGACGCCTCGCGACAAGGACTAGGTTGCATTCTTATGCAATATCGACACGTAATTGCTTACGCTTCACGGCAATTGCACCCACATGAGGAGAATTATCCTACTCATGATTTAGAACTTGCAGCCGTAGTCTATGCACTTAAGACCTGGCGACATTACCTCCTCGGTAATCGTTGCGAAATATTCACTGATCACCAAAGCCTGAAGTACATCTTCACCCAACCGGATTTGAATCTCAGGCAAAGACGTTGGGTTGAATTGATCACAGACTTCGACTTAGGAATAACCTACACCCCAGGGAAAGCCAACGTCATGGCTGATGCGCTAAGTCGTAAATCTTATTGTAACAACCTGATGTTACAACAAAGTCAACCGCTTCTCCATGAGGAATTTCGGAAACTTAACCTTCACATTGTACCTCAAGGTTTTCTCTCCACCTTGGTGGCAAAACCTACCCTTACGGATCAAATTATCAAAGCACAGAAGGTAGATCCGGGAATTTCCCGCATCAAGAGGAACATTCAAAAAGGAATTGCGAATTGTTTCTCCGTTAATGATCAAGGAGTCGTATACTTCGGGAATCGACTAGTGGTTCCCAAGGTGCGCAACCTAAGGCGATTAATCCTTAAGGAAGCTCATGAATCTCCTCTCACCATTCATCCCGGTAGTACTAAGATGTATCAGGACCTACGCCAGAGGTTCTGGTGGACTAGGATGAAGAGAGAAATCGCTCAGTATATTGCTAATTGCGACGTCTGTCGTCGTGTAAAAGCAGAGCATCAACGGCCTGCTGGCACCCTTCAACCCTTAGCTATTCCTGAATAGAAATGGGATAAAATTAGTATGGATTTTATTACCGGTTTTCCCAGGACCAAGAGAGGGAATAATGCTATTTTCGTCGTTGTCGATCGTCTTTCCAAAGTAGCTCATTTCTTACCTGTTCGTGAGAGTATAACCGCTAGTCAGCTGGCAGACTTATACATCTCCCGAATAGTATCCCTCCATGGTGTTCCTTTGGAAATCAATTCGGGTCGAGGAAGTCTTTTCACCTCTCGATTTTGGGAAAGTTTCCAAAATGCTATGGGAACCCGTCTCTCCTTTAGCACCGCTTTCCACCCTCAGTCAAGTGGTCAAGTGGAACGCGTCAACCAAATTCTAGAAGACATGCTTCGAGCCTCCGTTATCTCTTTCGGAATGGACTGGGAGAAGTGCCTTCCATTTGCCGAATTCGCTTACAACAACAGCTATCAATCTAGCTTGGGTAAAGCCCCTTTTGAAGTTCTCTATGGACGGCGATGTGGAACACCCCTTAACTGGTCAGAAACCGGGGAAAGACAATTCTTTGGCCCGGATATGATTCAGGAAGCAGAAGAACAAGTTCGTATCGTTCGTGAGAAGTTGAAAACAGCCCAATCTCGTCAAAAGAGTCAATATGACCGAAAACATAAGGCTATGACTTTCGAGGTTGATGAGAAGGCTTATCTTCGGGTCACCCCTCTGAAGGGAACCCATCGTTTCGGTATCAAAGGCAAATTGGCTCCTCGTTACATTGGACCTTTTCGCATTCTTGCCAAACGAGGAGAAGTTGCCTACCAGTTGGAACTACCTCCGCACCTCTCCAGAGTTCACGATGTCTTCCACGTCTCTCAACTCAGGCGTTGCTTCTCGGATCCTATCCGTGAAGTGGACCACGAAACGCTTGATCTCCAAGATGATCTTACATATCGAGAGTACCCCATTCGTATCCTCGATCAAGCCGAACGTACCACGCGACGTCATAATATCAAGTTTCTCAAGGTTCAATGGTCGCATCATTCTGAAGATGAAGCAACTTGGGAAAGGGAGGATCGTCTTCGATTTGAATATCCCGCCTTCTTCTCGGAGGAACCCAAATCTCGGGACGAGATTCTTTTGAGTGGGGGTGAGTTGTCACACCCTAGCTAGTCATGC
This sequence comes from Triticum aestivum, assembly GCF_018294505.1. NCBI lineage: Eukaryota > Viridiplantae > Streptophyta > Magnoliopsida > Poales > Poaceae > Triticum > Triticum aestivum. The sequence goes on along the minus strand of NC_057803.1, from coordinate 344,229,105 downwards.
ATTAGAGTGTTGCATCATGTTTACTCTTTCATCAGAAACTTGAAATGGGGATGACAGAACCCCCAGTTCCCTCTGAAACCAACTAGGGTTACTAAAATAATTTTTCAATGAACCTGAAATGCCCTTCTAAAATGCCCATCATTTTTGCCTTGGTTCAGAACCTCTGCCAAAAGTGGTGCACATTTTCCTAGGCCATCCTAGGGTTTTTGAATTAAATCATAGTTATTTGAATTTGGGCATTTAAAATAATATAAAATATTTAAATGCTCAAATATCTCCAAACTAAAATGTTTCATGTTGGAAATAATCCAACTATGGACCAGGAGTAGTTTGGTGATTTTTGGAGTTGCCTAGGTATTTTATTTAATTCAACAAGTTGCAGATATATTAAATAAAAACAAAAAACAGAAAATAAATAAAGGGAGAAGCTTACCTGGGCTCCTCCCTGTGCGGCCCAGCCCAGCCGGCCCAGCACTGTGCTGGCCCGTGCCAGCCAGCTGCTTCCCCTCGCCAGAGCAGGCAGGGAGGTGAGCATGGCGCGCCCGAGCTCGCCACGCACCACCCAGCCTCTCTGCATCGCCCTGGTCGCCGTTGCGCCGCGTGGATCGTCTTCTGGTCGTCGCCCCGACCTCGCCGACACCCCATTCACTCTCCCCCGGCTCTCCCTCGCTCTCTCTCTCTCACGGCCGAAGCTCACCGTCGCCGCCGTTCGCCTTAGCCACTGCCTCCGACCACCCCTCGCTCCCCCGACAAGCTCAGAAGCTCCGCCTCGACTCCCTCTTCCTCCCCACCGCTCCACGGGTCCCCGGAAGCCCTGCATCGCCGCCACGTCGCCGTTCCCCTCTTCGGGCTCCGATCATCGTCGCTGTCAAATTCGTCGTCTCCGACGCGTCCCCGAGCCCGCTTCGACGCCCACTGCAACCGCGGTGAGCCCCCGGAGCGTTTCCCCCTTCTCCCCTGCTCTCTCCCGACCCCTAGGCCCTAGCCCCACCGCGGCCGAAAGCTTCACGCCGCCGGCGATGTCGCCGTCGTGGCCACGGTCGCCGTAGCGCCCAACCGAGCACACCATCGTGCTCCACATCTCACTAGGAGCACGTAGCACGCTCCAACACCCCCCCTAACGCCCTGCAACACCGTTCCCGTGCACGACCGAACCCCGGCCGCCGCAGCCGAGCTCGCCGCCGTCGACTCTGGCCACCCCAACCCCAACGGACTCCGCCAAGAGCCGCGGGTCGTCCTCAGCTTCACTCCGGTGGCCTCCGCGGTTCATTTGGTGGCCGAAACGACCAAAACCACTATCGCCGCCGCACTGATGGTCGCCGCCGGCCAGAACTCCGGTGAGCTGACGTGGCCTAGTTAATTAGCCACTAACCCACCACCTACTGACGCTGACAAGTGGGCCCCAGGGCTTAGTCAAAGCTAACCAGCCCGGGTCAACACGGGATTAGCCCCTGTGTCACTGACGTGTGGACCCCACACGTCAGGTTTGACCCGAGCCAGCTCTGTTGACCTGCTGATGTCACTGTGACGTCAGGCTGACGCAGTAAATGATATTTCTGGATTTAAATTAAATCAGGAAATTCCAGAATATTAATTAAACTTCAAAAATTCATAACTTTTATTCTGTAACTCCAAATTGGACAAATTATATATGAAAAATGATCAGAAAAATCCAATCTATCCATCTGTACTACTTTCATGCATGATCAAACAAGTTAAATTGATGTTTTAATCAGAACAAGGAAAAGCACTTTAAAAGGCCATATTTGAATTTGAAATTTGAATCTTTGATTCAAATTTGTTCAAACCCTTCTGGCTTTAGTTGCATTAGCCCAACACACTCATGTTGCCATGTTTCATGCATGCATCATATTGTTGCACATTGTTTGGTGATGCCTGTGTATCGTTATCCTTTGCGACAGGATCTGTCCCCGAGGAGTACCGTGACTACCCTAACGAAGAACCGTATCCGTGCAACGAACCATCAGGCAAGCAACCAACCATTTGATCATATCGATACAATCCCATGTTCTCGCTCCTGCTCTCTTTTACTGCATTAAGACAACGCGATTCAAACTGCTGTGTGCTACGGTAGTTGAACCCATTTCCTCTGCATGACCTGTCATTGCCACAGTAACTAGATGAAACCCACTAGCATGTGTAGGAGTTGTTTGAGCTATATGTATGTGTTGTTCCTACCTTGCTATGCCTGCTATGCTTAGAGTCGTGTCAGGTCTGGTTCATCTGGGTGATGGGCTAGAGTGAAATGATTATGTCGGTAATGAGAGTGGTGTGGTGAACACGATTTGGTAAAGGTATCGATGAGAGGCCATGTAGGAGTACATGGTGGGTTGTTTCATTGAAGCCGACCTTAAGCACTGAGATCTGTATGTGTGATTTAAGAATCAGCTACTACCATGCATTGGGCCCGAAACCAATGGACCCTCTCGACTTCTTATTCACCCTAGTTCTCCGTCCAGGAGTTGCAAGTAGTTTCTGGTGTTTGTAGCCTACTGGAGGCCGTGGACAGCGCTGACCGTAGGGGTGGGCTGTGATGCGGTAGGTACGTGGCCGGGTGTACCGAATACCCGTTAGGTATCTCGGGAACCCTGTTCACATCGTTCGGGGCCGTATGGGAAACCTCGGCCGGACTCCCTGCGGATGGAACCTGAATAGGCGATAAACCTGGACTGGAGACTTAGGTGATTAGGTAGGTCGTGGCCGACACCCACGTTGGGCTTCCGCTTGAAGGTTGCCGAGTACATGTCGTGTAAACGACGGTAAGTGGTGAGAGCGTGTATGAAGAAGTACCCCCTGCAGGGTTAACATGATCTATTCGAATAGCCGCGTCCGCGGTAAAGGACTACTTGGTTGCCTATACAGTTCATAGACAAGTAAATGGAAACTATTAAAAGCTTCAAGATAAGTGTGAGTGCCGAGGATGGCTCTTCCGTAGGAAGACGGAGGTGGATCCTCGGTAGTGTATTGAAGTGGTGAGTAGTGGACTCGTGTGCGCAAAACTGTTTCAAATGGAGTATCGTAGGATAGTCTAGCCAAGAGTCAAAGCTGGCTTGCTGCAATAACTCCACCAACCCTTCTTGATAATATGCATGTATGTAGGATCTGATGTAAGTCTTGCTGAGTACCTTTGTACTCATGTTGCTATAATCTACATTTTACAGAAGTCGCTGCAACCCCTTCTGATGGGTTCTATGTAGACATTGACATCAACGAGTAGGCTAAAGACCCAGGTGGTGACCCTGAGCTTGTGATGGACCACGTAGTATAGTTAGGCTTCCAAGCCTCTTTTATTTTACTAGTTGTCTGTACCCAGACAAAGTACTTCCGATGTTGGCTTGTATGACTGTATGACTTGTATGTTGGGTCGTGAGACCCGTACCTTTGTGTGTATGATATGTATGGCTCCCTGAGCCTTAAATAAAGTACTTGTGTCGTAGAGTCATGTTGTGATGCTTCGTTGTATTTGCACATATCGAGCATATTGTGTGTATGATTGAAATGCTTGGTATGTGTGGGATCTGACTATCTAGTTGTTTATCTTTAGTAGCCTCTCTTACCGGGAAATGTCTCCTAGTGTTACCGCTGAGCCATGGTAGCTTGCTACTGCTCTGGAACACTTAGGCTGGCCGGCATGTGTCCTTCTTCGTTCCTGTGTCTGTCCCTTCGGGGAAATGTCACGCTTTGAGTACCGGAGTCCTGTTAGCCCGCTACAGCCCGGTTTACCGGAGTCCTGCTAGCCCAGTGCTACAGCCCGGACCCACTTGCTGATGACCGACACGTTCGAAGCTGGGTCATGGATGCCTGTCCCTGTAAGTCTGTGCCACTTTGGGTTTACGACTAGTCATGTCAGCCCGGGCTCTTTATCATATGGATGCTAGCGACACTATCATATACGTGAGCCAAAAGGCGCAAACGGTCCCGGGAAAAGGTAAGACGACACCCGTGGGGATACCGTGCGTGAGGCCGCAAAGTGATATGAGGTGTTACCAGCTAGATCGATGTGACATCGAGTCGGGGTCCTGACAATTAGTAATTGTTTTTTTATTTTTTTGACTTATTTTGAATTTTGAAGGAGGGAAGATACTAATGGCGCACCATGGTCAGGTGCGCCATTAGTAACTTTTTTTTATTTTTTTGACTTATTTTGAATTTTGAAGGCGGGAAGATAGTAATGGCGCACCATGGGTAGGTGCGCCATTAGTAAGTTTGAATTTTTTTGATTTTTTTTTGCCTCTCTAGATCTTAAAAGCCCCGTATCTTTTTTTCTGTTACGTTTTTGAGGATTTTGAAAATGTTTAACGGGGTTCCCCCTATTAAATTTGGATGTAACTTTTCGAGTCAGTATGCAAAAGTTATGCCCATTTTTACAAATTCTCGCGAGATTTTGCAAATGAAGTCAAAATTCATATTTGCAAATTTTCCCAACAACTAGGCCACATATCACATGGGAAACTTATTTTCTTTTATTTTTTTGACATTTTTATCATTTTCTTTTATTTTTTTTAAACTGAAAAGGCGATCCACGGGGGGGGGGGGGGTGCATTCGGTGGAAGTGGTGGCCAAGGTTACTAATCGCGCACCGTGGCATGGTGCGCCATTACTAGTTTAACTAGTAATGGCGCACCACACCCACGGTGCTCCATTAGTATGTTTGGACAGGCGCATTAGTTCAAAAAAAATTTGGTACTAATGGCGCACCGTGGGCAGGGTGCGCCATTAGTAGTTTCAACACTAATGGCGCACCACATGTCTGGTGCGCCATTAGTGTCATTTCCATCTATAGCCCTTTTCCTAGTAGTGCTATGTTGAGTTCGTGATCAAGTTGGTTTCTTGTAGCCACCCTTTTCTCCAAGAATCTGTGTTGGATACCCCTGAGCTAGTTGGTTAAGCTTAACAACAACTTGGAGAGTTGGAAGATAAAAGCTTGTCTTGCTTAGTTCGTGTTAAGGGATATCTTGTGTGTGTGTGTGTTGCTGAAAGATGATATCTTCATCGATTCGTCCTCGTGATCAGTTATTGGATCTATTGTCTTATCCAAACTTTGATTTGAGTGTGGGCTATCCTCAAATCAAATCAGAACCAACGATGTTCGTAATATTGTCCTACTCGAGGTTCATTCCTCGGGCATACACCATTACATCCTTTGTTCTGACCAATGCTATCACCGTGTTCACTTAATTGTGGAATTCCATCTATATGGAAGCATGGACGGTTGTTTGTTGAGCCCATTGACAACATTATCATCTTGTCCATGATTCATGTTGAACATCTAAGTTAGCGTTGGAAACTTTGAAAGCATTTCTTCATGGTAGCTCATGAAGCATATGTTTGGATGAAAGAAGTGACTACCTCTGATTCACGTGCATTTGGTGAAAGTTGCCGCCGTGGATTCAAGAAAGCTTGTTCTGCTTCCTTGGAATCATCCCAAGTTAGTCATGCATGTGCGAAGTATTCTATGTTTTGATAGGCTCGCTACCTCCAGTCCATATGTGTCCCTAGCACACCAAGCCACTGACTGATTTGTTCTAGGAGAAGGAGTTAAGTGCTAATACATGGTAATGCACAAGACTTCGATATCCTCGATGATGGTTCCCAACCTGAACTCGGTAGTGTTTTATCATAAGACTACTATCTGGTCATGCTTGTCTGGGACACTGTGTTCACATGTGTTTGGCAGAACCAACTCATGTTTTGGAGCTTGCTATCGTAGTTCATTTCCCTGAGAGTCTCGCAACATCATCTCGTCGATTTGTGTTGCAAACTTTCATTTTTCTTTCTAGACTTGATGAGTCTGGAATATCCTGACACCAACCAGATCTGAATCTCAGGCAGATATGATGGTTCAAACACACTCCAAGAACTATAATATTGGTCTCTCTGTAACCGGTAAAGTGGATGTCGTGGCCAACACACCCAGCCGGAAGACCTATTATTGTAGTATCCTGATTGAGGAAGTTGGCCACCTCCCCATAAGGATTTCGTAGGATTTACTCCAGAAGTTTTTCCTTATGGATCTATTGTATTCCGAAGTCTGACCACTACTTGATGGCTATGCTGATGCTTTAAAGCATGACCTTGGTAACCAGTACATCAAGGAGAACATTAGAAGCGGAGTGCTAAATGTCTCTCGGTCGATCATCCAGATTTCATTCCCTTGGCCTCGCTAAGGTGAAATCTAAGAAAGGGTTGTCTTTCTATGCATCTGCATTGTCCATCACTATTCGTCAAGGTAGTAAGATGTGTTGCTAGGATCCTCGACTCGGATGTTGGTAGAAACTTGATGAATATGGAAATGCTCAAGTTCTTGAGAGCATGTGCAAGCAAAATCATCCCTTGCGTTGTCTTCAACAAGGTAGTTCACATCATCCATTTTAGCCCGAGTGTGTCACTCTCCCGAACTCCGTCAAACGATCGCTCGTAAATTGCCTTAGGCTGGTATGGAGAGTTCCAATGATCTCTGTATCAAAAGTAATTCTTTTTGCCACTTAAGGGATAATTCCACAAGTCACCTTCCTTAAGGTATCACGTTACGAAATCATGGCAATTATCTCCTTGCTACTTGAAATTCATGCTCCATCTTAGTCAAGTGTGGAATTGTAACCTACCAAATTGAAACCTCGTCATTTGTTTCTTTCCTCCCCTATCGATATGTGTTTTGTGTCTCAGCTCGAGAGATGTTTCAATGTCTCACTCCGTGAGTCGATCCTGAGTTGTTCGACCTTTGATAAGATCGATCCCTCTCGAGTTTTCCTTCTCCTCTCATTGTCATGTTAGTTGGAGTTCTCGGGGCAAGACATTGAGACAAAGATGGTGATTGAATCAACGTTCATTTGAAGTGCAACCTGGAGCGTGAGGATTGCGTTAGTTGCGTTCCCCCATCATCTTACCCTACGCTTGAATCTCGGGACAAGATTCTTGTTTAGTAGGGGTGATCTGTCACATCCCTAGCTTCTGGTAATGCTCTAGGCTAGCTTCATGTGTGCATCATGTCTATATTCCGAAAGTTGAAATGAGGAAATTGAAAGCCTCAGAAATCATTTTAATAAAAGGGCAAGAAACCCTAAAATTGCAATCAGTAAATCCAAAATGCCCTAGAAATAGCTCTGACAATTTTGGCAAGAGTTATAAATCAAACCAAAATTTTGGAACATTTCTAAGGGATTATTTGGGCTCTGATTTTAAATCAATATTCTATTTGAATTTGGAGTTATATTCATAATATATAATGAATATATTTTCAAATGCCCTGAGACATTTTATGTATATGAGGAGTAGACCTTAAGTGACATAAAATTATCCAGGGGAGTTTTGACACTGTTTTCAAATTTGTTTGAATTTGAATTCAGTGGCAATTAAACAAAACAAAACAGAAAAACAGAAACAAAAGAAAACCGAAAGCCCACCGGGCCTCGTACTCGCACCTACCTGGTCCAGCCCACCTACCCCCACCGTGTCGTCTTCCTCCTGCTAGTAGGAGTAGGTGTGTGTCGACGCACGCGCAGCTACGGCCACCTCGTGGTTCGCGCTGGAGGCCCGTCCTTCTCCTTGATCCCGCGTTTGGAGACGCCCAGAGACCCCCCTGACCTCTCTCTCTCTCTCCCTCACCCACAACCTCTCCCCTCCCCTGGCTCTCTCTCTCTCACCGGCCGAGCGCCACCATCGCTGCCCCTCGCTGCCCTCGCGGCCACAACCCACCCCTTGCCTCCCTAGCCGTGCAACCGCTCCGCCAAGACGTCGCGGGCCTATCCATCGAAGCAAGCAAGCTCGGGACCCGCTGCTCCGTCACCATCGTCTTTGTATTCAACATCGGCCACCGGAGGGAGCCGCCATCAATCTGTCGCCTGCTGGTCGTCCCCGAGCTCTTCGAGCCCCAGTTCTACTCCCTGTGAGGCCGCCGTCGTTTCCCCTCTCTCCTCTCTGTTAATTTCGTCCCCTAGACCCGGTCCCCATCGACGCCGTACTCCGGCCGCCGCCCAACTCGCCGTCCCCGCCGTTGCACGCAACCCCAGCGCCGCTCGAGGCCACCAACGGACGCGCCTCATTGCGCCGCTTCCAACGCGCCCGGCCGTGCGACCTCTCGTTGCCGGAGTTGGCCGGACGAGCAACCTCGCCGTGCTCTTTTTACGCCGCTGGTTATAACCCCGGCGATGATGACTTGGACGCATCATTAGCGGCTAATTGAACCACTAACTACCCCCCTGGCTCGCTGACATGCGGGCCCCGCTGCCTAACTAACCAGCTAACAAAAATAGATTAAGATTAATCTAAATGCAGTGGCCCCATGCGTCACCGTTGACCTCGCTGACATGGCCGTTGACCGGACCCACCTGTCAGTGACACTAAATGTCACTGGGTCACTGACCAGTGGGTCCCACTGGTCAGGTTTGACCTGGAACATGCCCCGTTGACCTGCTGACATCATGACGATGTCATGCTGACGCAGTAATTAATTTCTGTTTTAAAACAATTCAGGAAATTTCAGAAAATGACTTAAACTTCAAAAAATCATAGAAATTAAACCATAACTCCAAATGAAATAATTTATATATGAAAAATTATCAGAAAAATTCAAGGAATCTGTTTATGGCATTTTCATGCATGTTAGAACAACTTATGGCTGCTGTTTAGGCCAATTCACGTAAATAGAATTTAAACTCTCACATATGGAATTTGAATTTGAACCTAGGGTTCAAACCAACTCCATTTAACATGTTGATAGTTGCATTAGCTCAAACCACATCATATTGACATGTCATGATCATGAATCATATTGTGCATTGCATTGATTGTGTTTCTTTCTCTGTTGCGGGTATTTGTCCCCGCTCGATAGACGTTGTACTGACGCTGTGATCGTTGACACTGATGAAGACCCAATGATATCTTCAGAAGTGCCAGGCAAGCAAAACCCCCTTGTTCATTCCGATACAATCCCACTCTCTCGCTCCGGCTCTCTTTTACTACATTAGGACAATAACGATTCATCTGTTACTTGTTGCGGTAGTTGAACCGCTTATCCTTTGCATGACCTGTCATTGCCACAGTAAATAGATAAATCCACTAGAATGAGTAGGAGTTGTTTGAGCCCTGATGTGCCTACTCATTCATGCTTGTTTGTCATGCCTGCTATTGCATAGAGTTGTGTCGGGTCTGATTCATCGGGGATGAATCGAAGGTGTGTGAACATGTCCTACTGTGTGTGAGCTAAGTGTGTGAACACGATTTGGTAAAGGTAGCGGTGAGAGGCCATGTAGGAGTACATGGTGGGTTGTCTCATTGCAGGCGTCCTCAGGAACTGAGTTCTGTGTCTGTGATCCATGAATAGCTACTACCACTCATTGGGATCCTTAATTGACCCTCTCGGCTTCTTAATCACCCTAGTACTCTGTCCAGGAGTTGCAACTAGTTTCTGGTGTTTGTAGGTTATGTGTTGGCGGCCATGCGTAGCGCTGACCCTAGGGGTGGGCTATGTTGCGGTAGATACACCATGGCACGGTGTACCAGGTGCCTGTTTGGTGTCTTCGGAACCCTGTTCACGTCGTTCGGGGCCGTATGTGGAATCCTTGGCCGGACTCCCTGCGGATGGAACCTGGATAGGCGATAAACCCGGACTAGGGACATAAGTGTTTAGGTAGGCCGTGGCCGACACCCTCGTTGGGCTTCCGCTTGAAGGTTGGAAAGTACATGTCATGTAAACGACGGTAAGTGCTGGGAGCCTGTGTGAAGAAGTACACCCCTGCAGGGTTATCATTATCTATTCGAATAGCCGGATTCCTCGGATATGGAAACTTGGACCCCTTGCATAGTTCATAGATAAGTGAAAGTGGATACTCTAAAACTCGCAAGATAAGTGTGAGTGCTAAGGATGGCCTTCTCGTAGGGAGACGACCGCGGATCCATAGTGGTGTATTGAATGGTGAATATGTGGACTCGTGTGCGCCACCTCAAAAGAGTTGCTTGTAGTCGTAGTTCAGGTTAGCCACTGGGTCAAAGCTGGCTTGCTGCAGTTAAACTCCACCACCCCCTTTGGTGATACTGATGCATATGTAGATAGTTCTGATGTAAGTCTTGCTGGGTACATTTGTACTCACGTTTGCTTATTTTATGTTTTGCAGAGAGACTTCAGTCTCGCTAGTAGTTCCGCTTGGACTTCGACGTTTAGCTTGTTACCTCAGCTACGATCTTGTACCCTTGGGAGGGTCTGGTATATAGTCAGCCTCCTCAGCCTTCTTCATTTTTAGTTGTCTGTACTCAGACAAGTTAAGCTTCCGCATGTGCTTTGACTTGTATGCTCTGGATGTTGGGTCATGAGACCCATGCTTGTAATATCTCGTTCCTCGGAGCCTAATGAATAAATACTTGAGTCATAGAGTTATGTTTTGATGCCATGTTGTATTTACACATATCGAGCATATTGTGTGTATTATTGAAATGCTTGGTATGGGTGGGATCTGACAATCTAGTTGTTTATCCTTGGCAGCCTCTACAGCCCGGTTCCATGAGCCATAGTAGTCTTCTACAGCTCGGTTCACCGGAGTCCTGCTAGCCCAGCACTACTGCTCAGGACACTTGACTGGCCGGCATGTGTTTCACTTCGTTCCTGTGTCTATCCCTTTGGGAAAATGTCACGCGGTGACATCCGGAGTCCTGCCTAGCCTGCTACAGCCCGGGTTCCCGGAGTCCTGTTAGCCCAGTGCTACAGCCCGGATTCACACGCTGCTGACCGACATGCTCGATGTGATTCATGTATGCATGTCCCCATAGGTTAGTGCTGCTTTGGGTTCATGACTAGTCATGTCGGCCTGGGTTCTCTGTCATATGGATGCTAGCGACACTATCATATACGTGAGCCAAAAGGCGCGAACGGACTCGGGCCATGGTAAGGCGACACCCATGGGAATACCGTGCGTGAGGCCGCAAAGTGATATGAGGTGTTACCGGCTAGATCGATGTGACATGGAATCGGGGTCCTGACACATCTTTACCTCTAAGTTCTAGGATTCCTTTCAGAAGGCCATGGGCACCAGCATTCGCTTCAGCACAGCTTTTCATCCTCAAACTAGTAGCCAAGTCGAGCGAGTCAATCAAATTCTTGAAGATATGCTCAGGGCTTGTGTCATTTCCTTCGGTATGCAGTGGGAAGATTGTCTTCCATATGCCGAGTTCTCCTACAACAACAACTTCCAAGCGAGTTCGGGCAAGGCCCCATTCGAGATTCTCTATGGCAGAAAGTGTTGTACTCCTCTTAACTGGTCACAGACTGGTGAACGCAAATTTCTTGGCAATGACTTGATCACAAAGGCTGAAGAAATGTGCAAAGTCATTCGTGAAAATCTCAAAGCCGCGCAATCGTGATAGAAGAGTTACTATGATAGCAAGGATCGTGACTTGGCTTTCGAGATCGGAGACCATGTCTACCTCCGCGTCTCTCCAATGAAAGGTACTCGTCGCTTCGGTATCAAAGGGAAGCTTGTCCCTAGATAAGTGGGTCCTTTCAAGATCATTGGCAAAAGAGGCGATCTCGCCTATCAACTTGAGCTTCCATCCAACTTTGCAAATGTGCACGACGTGTTTCACGTGTCTCAGCTCCGCAAGTGTTTCAAGACTCCTAACCGCACCATCAACTTCGAAGAGATTGATCTCTAAGAAGACATGTCTTATCATGAGCATCCCGTTGCTATTCTTGAAGAAACTGAGCGCAAGACTCACAACAAGTCTATCAAATTCCTGAAAAGTGAAGTGATCACATCATTCCAACCGTGAAGCCACCTGGGAACACGAGGACCACCTTTGTTCCGAATATCCGAAGTTTTTCCAGTCCTAGATCTCGGGTGGTGGAGTGTTGTAACACCCCATATGTAACATGCCATATTTGTATTCCAACTCTTGCCATTTTTGGCACTAAGTTATGATATTCCCTCGTGGTTGGATTTTGTCTTCATTTTGCTTTTGTCCTCGTCATGCATCTCATATCATGTCATCATGTGCATCGCATTTGCATACGTGTTCGTCTCATACATCCGACCATTTTCCCCGTTGTCCGTTTTGCATTCCGGCACTCCTATGTCCTCCGGTGTCCCTTTTGCCTCTTTTCATGTGCGAGGGTTAAACGTTCTCGGATTGGACCGAGACTTGCCAAGCGGCCTTGGTTCACTACCGGTAGGCTGCCTGTCAAGTTTCGTGCCATTTGGACTTCATTTGATACTCCAACGGTTAACCGAGGAACCGTAAAGGCCTTGTGTGTGTTGCAGCCCAACACCCCTCAAAAGTGGCCCAAAACCTAGCTAAACCCGCTCCATCCTCTCGGTCGTTCGATCACGATCCTGTGGCCGAAAACCGCACCTCATTTGGACTCTCCTAGGTCCGTCTACCTATAAATATGTGTCTCCCCCGGATTTTCGCGCAGTCCAAACCCTAAATTTTTTCCCTCCGTGCCGCCGGACACGTCCGGCCCGAGCCGGACGAAGTCACCACCGCGCCCGCAGCCAATCGCCTGCCGCCACGTGGCCTGCCACCGTCTCCCACCGTGCCGGCCCGCGCGGCCCCGTTGTAACGCCCCGGACCGATGTGCCAGGTGTCGTCCAGTTATTCGCTGTTGTTGCCTTGTCATTGCTTGCGTGTCATGCATTGCATATCATGTCATCATGTGCATTTCATTTGCATACATTTTTATCTCATGCATCCGAGCATTTTCCCCGTTGTCCGTTTTGCAATCCGGCGCTCCGTTCTCCTCCGGTGGTCATTTCTACCTTCTTCTCGTGTGTGGGGATTAAACATTTCCGAATTGGACCGAGACTTGCCAAGCGGCCTTGGTTTACTACCGGTAGCCCGCCTGTAAGGTTTCGTACCATTTGGACTTGGTTTGATGCTCCAATGGTTAACCGAGGGACCGAAAAGGCCTCGTGTGTGTTGCAGCCCAACACCCCTCCATTTTCCCGAAACCCACCTAAACCTCTTCCATCATCTCGGTCGTTCGATCACGATCGCGTGGCCGAAAACCGCACCTCATTTGGACACTCCAAACCCCTTCTGCGTATAAATAATCATTCCCCCGTCCAAATCTGAGAGAGAGAATACCCTAACCCTAATCCGCCTCGTTTCCCGTGCCCCAACAGTGCCAGACGTAGCATTCCACCGCGCGGGCCGCCAGATCCATCTCCGGCCCGCCCAAGCCCATCTGGGTCCGAGCGCACCGCCACCCGCGGCCGTCTCGCCGGAGTTTCCCCGCCGCTCGTCCCTGTCGTCGCCGGCGAGCTCCACCACCGGAGTTTTCCTCGGCACCCGCTCCACATCGCCGGATCTCGCAGCGCGCCACCGCCCAGCTACCTCACATCGCTGCTCCTCTCGCCGGTGCTGCCGCACCGCGCCTCCCGCGCCGGCTCCCCGCTGCCCCGACTTGCTCCCCGCCGGACCTCGTTGAGGTGTGCTGCCATGGGAGACCCCGAGCTCCACCGCATCGGATCCCTGCTCCAGGAGCGTTGCCGTCGACCAACGCGGCCAGATCCGGGGTCCCCGTTCCCGGATCCGCTCGTTCCCGGACTTCCCCGGCCTCCTCCGCCCTTCCTTGCCCGCTCAGGCCGCTGCCCCGCCGTCGTACGGGCGCCGCCGCTGCTCCGGTCTCCCCGATCCAGGCGGGATCGGGAGGAGGACGACCAACCGCGTGGGCCTCCTCCAGCGCGACGCCTCGTCGGCCCGGCATGCTGCTCCTGGCCCAGATCTTCACCGTCCCGATCCACCACCGTTTTGGGCCAAGCCCATGGTGAGCTTTGACTCTATCCAGTGCCATGTGCATCGTTTAGTATCTTGCGCTCATGTGTTTTTTTCCTGGAAATGGCTAAGTCCTGAGATTTCAGATCCATGTGCCCATCTTCATCGCATCGTAACTTTGCACCCGTTACTCCGTTTTGCGCGTGTAGCATATCAAAATGTTCGCCTCAGAGAGTAGATCATTTCATCTCATGGCATCATTTTCATTTGAGTCTATCTTGATGCCCGAAATGCTGTTACAAGAGTTCTATTTGAGTTAACTGTCAGATCTGCTACATCAAATAGCTATTTGTCATTTTTCCCATGATTAATGTGTGCATGATATGCCCCTGAGCTCTACATGTGTTTTGTTATATGTTTTGCCATCTATCCAGAGGTGAAACCCATGTATTTTTGTGATGTGTGTGGTGACTAGCACAAGCTTGCAAAGTGGAGCATTCGTTAATGCTGATTTCAGGGACTTAGCATTTCCACTAAGTCCTTGATCTGTTTATCTCATATGGCCATATGTTCATGTTGTTTCCTAGTGATCCGTGCCTCTTTTGAGGATGATCAGTAAGGATGTTTTGTTAATCTGGTAGTTCTCTATCCATCCATGTCTTTGTTTGCAATTATGGAGCACCCTAGCTTGAGTCAATCGAGCTCTACTTTTGCTATTTCGTGAACCTAGGCAGATTGTCTACTTGTTAGCGATTTTGCCAAGGATGTTGTAGTTGATCCGTGCATGCTATGTTATTGTTCTTGACATGTCTAGCTTGCATTTTGTGTATTCTTGATGGGTGTATGCTTAAATTGTCATGACTTGCTCTATAGTGAGTGCATCGAGCTCTTAAACATGCCTACTTGATATCTGTTTTCAGCATGCTCCAGTTTTCACTAAGTCTGTGATCTGATTATGTTTTTGCCATGTTCATATGCTTGCAAATGTATTTTCTGGTCCCTTTTGGCTCAAGGTCACTAAGGGACTTTTGTTAAGCTCTTTGAGTAGCTCCATGCCATGCTTTACTTTGCCATGTTCAGTTCCTGTAGCATCTAGTTTTCATGCTCCAAATAGTGCTACCTGATCTGAAATTCCACACAAGTGTTAATTTCACTAAGTCGGAGATCTGTTTACCAAATGCATTTTTGCCATGCTTGGTTGAACCTGTTAATGGATGAATTGGCCATAGCTCAGTGCTAGTATTTTGTTAAGCATCATGAGTGGATCTCTGCCATGTATTTTGATGCCATGTTTGGGTGCTATAGCATGTTCATCTTGTTGCATGTAGATGACTACTTGTTGTAAATCGTAGAACGTGGTCATATTTGAATTGCTTGCCATTTCCAAACCGTAACTCCAATCCCGGTGATCTTTATATCGTTTTCAAGCGATTTCATCACACCTTTCCAGTGGCATACTTGGATTTCCATGTTGAGGCCAGGTTCTTTCGTTCCCTTGCAAATCATGCATATGCATCGCATACCGCATCCCGCATAGCATACCATGTTCATGTGTTGGTTGTTTACTATGCTGTGTGCTTCTTTCCGATGTTTGCTCCTTCGGGTTGGATCCCATAACGTCGTGTTTGTGAGGACCCGTTCGGCTACGTCCGTTTGTCTTCTTCATGGAATCGTTCTTCTTCCTTGCGGGATTTCAGGCAAGATGATCATACCCTCGAAATCACTTCTATCTTTGCTTGCTAGTTGCTCGCTCTTTTGCTATGCCTAAGCGGCAATACCTACCACTTGCTTATCATGCCACCCATATTGTTGAACCAAGCCTATAACCCACCTTGTCCTAGCAAACCGTTCTTTGGCTATGTTACCGCTTTGCTCAGCCCCTCTTATAGCATTATTAGTTGAAGGTGAAGATTGAAGTTTGTTCCTTGTTGGAACATGGGGATGTTGTTCCTTGTTGGAACATGTTTACTTGTTGGGATATCACAATATATCTTATTTTATTAATGCATCTATATACTTGGTAAAGGGTGGAAGGCTCGGACTTATGCCTGGTGTTTTGTTCCACTCTTGCCGCCCTAGTTTCTGCCATATCGGTGTTATGTTCCCGGATTTTGCGTTCCTTACGCGGTTGAGTAATAATGGGAATCCCTTGACAGTTCGCCTTGAGTAAAACTCTTCCAGCAATGCCCAACATTGGTTTTACCATTCGCCACCTAGCCTTTTCTTTTCCCTTGGGGGTCGCGCGCCCAAGGGTTATCATTATTTTACCCCCCCCCCCCCCCCGGGGCCAGTGCTCCTCTGAGTGTTGGTCCACCTGTCAGCTGCCGGTGGCCACCAGGGGCAACTCTGGGCTGGCCTACCCGTACCTAAGACAATCTGAGTGTGCCCTGAGATAGAGATATGTGCAGCTCCTATCGGGATTTGTCGGCACATTCGGGCGGTGTTGCTGGTTTAGTTTTACCCTGTCGAAATGTCTTGTAGAACCGGGATACCGAGTCTGATTGGAATGTCTCGGGAGGAGGTCTATTCCTTCATTGACCGTGAGAGCTTGTCATGGGCTAAGTTGGGACACCCCTGCAGGGATTTGAACTTTCAAAAGCCGTGCCCACGGTTATGAGCAGATGGGAATTTGTTAATGTCTGGTTGTAGATAACTTGAACCTTAACCTTATTAAAATGAATCAACTGTCTGAGTTACCGTGATGGTCTCTTCTCGGCGGAGTCCGAGAAGTGAACACGGTGTTGGAGTTATGTTTGACGTATATTGTTATAGGATCACTTCTTGATCATACTTTTATCGACCGTGCTTTGCCTTCTCTTCTCGCTCTCATTTGTGTATGTTAGCCACCATATATGCTAGTCGCTTGCTGCAGCTCCACCTCATACCTTTTACCTTACCCATAAGCTTAAATAGCCTTGATCGCGAGGGTGCGAGATTGCTGAGTCCCCGTGGCTCACAGGTACTTCCAAAACCAGTTTGCAGGTGCCGATGAGACCGAGCAGATGACGCAACCAAGCTCAGGAGGAGCTCGATGAAGATCTTGTCCTTTGTGTTGTTTCGTTCTAGTTGATCAGTAGTGGAGCCCAGTTGGGGTCGATCGGGGACCGTGTCGCTTTTGGGGTTCTTCTTTTATTTTGGTTCCGTAGCTGGACCTTGATTGTATCTGGTTGATGTAATGCTTTATTCATGTAATTGTGTGAAGTGGCGAGTGTAAGCCAACTATGTATCTCTTTCCCTTATGTATTACATGGGTTGTATGAAGATTACCTCACTTGCGACATTGCTTTCAATGCGGTTATGCTTCTAAGTCGGGCTTCGACACGTAGGAGATATAGCCGCATCGAGGGCGTTACAAGTTGGTAATCAGAGCCTTCCCCGACCTTAGGATCCCCCACTGATTGATCGTTTTTAGCAACCGAGTTGTGTCTAGAAAAATGTTTTGAGTCATTTAGGAATTATATATCGGAGAGTTTAGGAATTACTTTTACTCCCCAGTCTCCTCATTGCTCTGGTAAGGCATCCTGACGTAGAGTTTTGACTCTTCTCTTCTCAAATTTCACTAAAAAAATTTAGGATCACGCGGGTATCTTGGAATCGTTTCGATGGTTTTATGACGAGAACATTGTCTTGGTGCCTCCTGTCAGGGGTTTTGTGGAAGTGTCCCGGGGAGTTGAGCTCTGAGGTGTTGTCGTCATAATATTATAGTTATAGTTCTGGAATACCTGAGTTTAGTACGCCGACATCGAAAATCTCTTTTATGCAGTTCGTTGGTGAGATAACCTCGATGCCACCCAGTACTGGGGCGGGAGTTCAGGAGTATTGCCATAACTCGTATAACGGATGCTTTTCGAAGGTTGAGTTAGATGATTTCCGAAGGTTTCTCGGTTATGTGTTAAAGGATGGATATAGCTGGATGTAGGATTTGCTAGATTTGGGTGAGATATTATGCTTCCCCTATATCCCCAACACCAGATTGCATAACCGGAAAGTTTCGGGAGTTTCATAGGTGGGAATTCAAGTAGCTCTTAGGATATCTTTCCGACAGATGTATGATATGAAATTGGGGTTCGACGTCTAGTGGTCCGCCTATTCACGGTTGGTTTTACAGTGGTCTTGTTGTGTCTTAAAGAGTCCTTGGCTATGCCGACTCGGGGATGCTTCGTATGTCATGTGCACTGCCTTGTACATGATGGTGTTGTACGATCGAGCCCGTGTAGGCCCCACCATGAAAACTTCGGACGAAATCTCTATCATATGTTTGTTTCGGCTTATTTTGCAGGCCAATCCTTTGTTTTGTTTTGAGTTGTGGTATTCGAGTTGCTTCAATATCAAGTGTTGATTCCATACCTTCCCTAAATGGTGTTCTCATACTCCGATGTGAATACTAATCCTTCTCGATCATCGAGTCTGTCATGTCAATCCTTTTCAACCGGTGTGTCTCTCTTCAAGTGGATCCGATCATTTCATCATCCGTAAGGTCAATTATCACTTCTTCTCAACGGTGTTTGTTTCATCCGTCTCCAAGTTGCCCTTGTTTTCCCTCCCTCCCACCCTGTTCTTGAAGGAACCAGATTTCTTTTTCAAGTATCATTTTATTGTTGTGAAGCTCTCCATTCTTTTCGTCAATATTCTTACCCGGTGGTTCTCAAGAAGTTGTTCTACTAGTTCGTCTCTCATCAATCATTTTCTTCTCCGGTGGATTTAATTCAAGCTTTGGTATCGAGCATGCTCCTTTTCATTTTTCCCAATGCTTTTCTCATACCGGTGCACCCCAAAATAATTCACTTCCTACTATTCATTTGTTCCAGAGTGCTGAAGATATCTCAGAAGGTTCATGTTTCAATTATCAATCCGTTCAAGATATCTCGAAGATTCGTGTTTTCCACTCTGCATTCGTTCAAGATATTTCCAGGTTGTTATCTCATTCAAGTCATTTAATTCAACCGGTGCATTCTCTCTTTTAAATCATTTCAACGGTGCTTCTTTTCAGTGGGCCCTAACCCACAGGTCTTTTCCCAGGATCTTACCTGACTCTTCTTATTTTCCTGGAGCTATCCTCAAATTTCCTTTTGAAGTTTGACGTAAGAATGATTTATCATCAGTCAAATGCTTTTATCCAAGATCTGTCGAATTCTTTTCATCGTTGGCTCAACCTCTTCGTTTTGATTCTTCCGGAGTGTCTAAATAATTCTTGGTGGTGTTTCTCGTCGTCATTCTCGGATTTTGAAGACCGAAGAAGAGTTTCTCTTTAATCTTGCTCCATTCTCTTCAAGATTCGTGATTCTAGCTTGTTGCCATCCTCTCGTATTTGTTTTGATCATGAGAATTCTTTCAACCTATCGGGAGTAATTCAAGAGTCTTCTCAGTTTGTTATCCGGAGTCCATCAATTCAGGTTTATTCATTCTCAGCTGTCAGTTATGATTCTCCTATCTTACCGGTGCATCAATCAAATATCCTCTAATCAGTTCTTGATCTCTTCCTTCTCTCATATATAAATTCTCTCAAGCATCTTCTGTCATTTGCTAATTCTTCTCGGTGTTTCTTTATCTTTACTTCGTTCATTTCCAATTCTTACGGTGGTTCGTTCAAGATTCTATTCCATGGTTATCATATTAATTCATTCGTTGTTTAAATTCATAACGGTGGTTCGTTGAAGACCTTCTCAAATTTATGCAATATCTATCTTAATCCTTTCTACGAGAATAAGTAGTATGCCAAATCCATTGCTTGTCATCAATTTAAATTGGTGAAGGATAAGCATAATGTAATTCTTATTCTTGTTTCATTCAGTGAATTTAATTCTTTATTCCGGAGGCTCATCAAATTCTTGATTTCATTTGTTCATCTTTTTCTGGAGTTCCAAGCTTTTCCACATTATCTCGTCGCGAAGCTCCATCTAAATCATTGAAAGGCTTCACCTTGTGTTTTCAACTACCCTTTCTTTCCGTTTGATCATTCTTTTGTTTAATAGAGTTCTTCATAGAGGTTCTACATGATGGTTCATCAAGGTTTTATATTCCTTCTCGAAGTGTTCATCGAGATTCTTTTCTAAGGAGCTCAAGCATTCTCATCTTGCAATCCAGAGTTCAATCTTTCTCCCGTATCATTGGAGATGGTATTATGTCATTCTTAATAATTTGAGTTCATGTTTCATAACTCACATGTTGTTAGGAATGAGATATTTTAAATCCATCAACCTATTCGTTGGAATTATCTTGGGTTATATTTCACCTAAAGCTTTCCCTAAGGATTGTTGCTATCTATGGTGCTTATAAATGATCCAATGTCTTCTTTTATCCTTTCCGGTGCGATATAGTTTCTCGTCTCCTTGTTGATATCAATCCAATTCTTTTTTCGTGAGTGGCAGGTTGTCACCTTATAATTTGAGATGTATTCCATAAGACCATTCAAGCTTATGCTTTTCGTTGTTGGTGTTCTAACAACTCCGTTCGACCCTTCTCCTAAGGATGTTTTTTTTCAAGCTCTTTTGTAGCAGAAGTTGGCATTTCCTTCTCCATTCTCCTATCTCAATTATCTATCTTCTATGCTTTTGTTCCAGGGCATTGTCATGTTGCTCTTTTCAACCCATCATCTCGTTTTGTCAAAGATCATCTTCTTTTCGTGCTTATCCATTTAATTGGAGTGTTGTGACCTTTTGCTCAAGTTCTTTTCGCCTCATCAAGTTTTTTTTCATCTCTTCTAAACCGGAGTGCTGCTTAAATTATATCATTCTTAATCCTTCTCTATCTTGTTTTAATAGGAGTGGTTTTGTAACACCCCGGATGTAACTTTCCCTATTTGTACTCCAACTCTTGCCGTTTCCGGCGTTAAGTTATATTTATTTCCTCGGGTTCGGGTTTTGTCTCCGTGTGTTGTTGTCTTTGTCATACATCTCATATAATGTCATCATGTGCATTGCATTTGCATACGTGTTCATCTCATGCATTCGAGCATTTTCCCTGTTGTCCGTTTTGCATTCAGGCGCTTCGTTCTCCTCCGGTGGTCATTTCTAGCTTTCTTTCGTGTGTGGGGATTAAACATTTCCGGATTGGACCGAGACTTGCCAAGCGGCCTTGGTTTACTACCGGTACACCGCCTGTCAAGTTTCGTACCATTTGGACTTCGTTTGATACTCCAACGGTTAACCGAGGGACCGAAAAGGCCTCGTGTGTGTTGCAGCCCAACACCCCTCCAATTTGGCCCAAAACCCACCAAACTCTGCTCCATGTTCTAGAGCGTTCGATCACGATCGCGTGGCCGAAAACCGCACCTCATTTGGACTCTCCTAGCTCCACTTATGCCTATAAATAGCCCCCCCCCCCCCCGTTTTCGGATCTCGGATCTCTCCCCGTCCAACCCTGGCTAAAAAAAACATAACCTGCCACCGCCGGACGTGTCCACGCCAGGCCGGACAACGTCCGGATCGCACCCGCCGCCGCCCGCAGCCACTCGTGGGGCGCCACCTGGCAGCCGGCCGCCGCCGCCGCCGCGGCCCGCCCGGCCCGCGCAGGGCCCCCGAGAGCCCATCGCCCCGCCGCCCGCG
This sequence comes from Triticum aestivum, assembly GCF_018294505.1. NCBI lineage: Eukaryota > Viridiplantae > Streptophyta > Magnoliopsida > Poales > Poaceae > Triticum > Triticum aestivum. Next base: position 344,207,836 of record NC_057803.1, on the reverse strand, counting down.
TCCGATCGCCCCGCCGCCGTCTTCTCCCGCGCCGGCGCCCGGAGCCGCCACGCGCCGCCGCCGTCGCCTGGGCGCCCCCGCGCCGGATCTTCTTGCCGGACGCTGCCCCACGCCGCCTACGGCCGCAGCCACGCCACCCCGCCGCCTCGATCGCCGCGCCCGCGCCGCCTCGCCGCCGGCGCCCCACTCCGACGAGCTCTCCGCACCGGCCGGCCCCTCCTCTCCTCACTCCGGCGACCGCGACAGCTCCGACGAGCTCAGATCCAGCCGTATCTCGGTTTCCGTGCAGATCTGAGATATTTCTAATCGGGGTTGACTTTTTCCCCTCCGGACCCTAATTTTTTGTGCATACTTTGACCGGCCGTATCTTTGCATCCGTAGCTCCGATTTGGGCATATAGCATATCAAAATGTTCGCCTCGACGAGTACATCATTTGATTCCATTGCATAATATTCATTTGAGCTCATCTTGATGCCCGAATTGCTGTTAGAAGAGGCCTTCATGAGTTAATTGTCAGATCTGCTAGTTCATTTTAGACTTTTGTCATTTTTGCCATGATTACTGTGTGCATGCTATGCCTGTGAGTCCTTCATATGTTTTGTTAAGGATTTTGTCTTCTTTCCAGAGGTGCAACCCATGCATTTTTAGGTTGTGTGTGGTGACTTGTGCAAGCTTGCAAAGTGAGGCACCCGGTAAATCTGTTTTCAGGGACTTAGTAGTTTTCACTAAGTCTGGGATTATTTAGTTCATGATGCCATATGTTCGTGTTGTTTCCTAGCGATCCGTGCCTCTTTTGAGGATGATCAGTAAATGAGTTTTGGTAATCTTGTTATGATCTATCCATCCATGTCTTTGTTTGCAATTATGGAGCACCCTAGCTTGAGTCAATCGAGCTCTACTTTTGCTTCGTTGTGAATCTGGGCAGATCGTCAACTCGTTTGCGATTTTGCCGATGTTATTGTAGTTGATCCGTGCATGCTATGCCATTGTTCTTGCCATGTCTAGCTAGAATTTTGTGCCTTATTAATGGATGTATACCTGCCTTGCCATGAATTGCACCGTAGTGAGTGCATCGAGCTTGTTTACATGCCTTCGTGAGTTATATTTCAGCATGTCTCAGTTTTCACTAAATCTGAAAACTGATTATGTTTTTGCTATGTTCGTGTGCTTGTTAGTATATTTTGTGATCCCTTTTGGCCCCAGGTCACTTAGAGACTTTTGTTAAGATTTTTGAGTAGCTCCATGCCAAGTTCCTACTTGTCATAATCAGGTCATGTATCATGTTGTTTTGCTGCTCCGAAGAGGGCTTCGTGATCTGAAATTTCAGACAAGTGTTAATTTCACAAAGTCTGGTATCTGTTTTGCATTTGCGTTTTTGCCATGCTTGTTTGAACCTCCTAATGGATGAATTGGCCGTGGCTCAGTGCTAGTCTTTTGTTAAGCATCTTGTGTGCATCGCTGCCATGTATTTTGTTGTCATGTTTGGTGGCTGTAGCATGTTCATCTCATTGCATTTAGGTGCCTACTTGCTGTAAATCGAAGGCCGGTGTCAATTTTGAATCGCTTGCCATTCCCAAACCGTAACTCCGATTCCGGCGTTCTTTATATCGTTTTCAAGCGATTTCATCTCATCTTTCCAGTGGCACCCTTGGAATTCCAAGTTGAGGCCAGGTTCATGCATTCCCTGTCATATCTTGCATTTTGCATCCCGCATCGCATCCCGCATAGCATATCATCATTGCATCATTTTGCTTGGTCTTGCACGTGGTTGATTTTGTCTTTGTTGCTTGTTTGTCTTGTTTGGGTAGAGCCAGGAGACGAGTTCGCTACTGAGGAGTCCGTTGAGTTTGCTTGTGAGGATCCAGTCAACTCTGACAACTGTGCAGGCAAGATGATCATACCCTCTAAATCACTACTATCTTTGCTATGCGAGTTTGCTCGCTCTTGCAATGCCAATGCCACGATGCCTACATTTTGCTTGTCAGCCTCCCAATTGCCATGTTCAAACTCTAACCACCATGTCCTAGCAAACCGTTGATTGGCTATGTTACCGCTTTGCTCAGCCCCTCTTATAGCGTTGCTAGTTGCAGGTGAAGATTGGAGGCCGTTCCTTGTTGGAACACCTTTTATTTACTTGTTGGGATATCATTATATTGCTATGTTATCTTAATGCTTCTATATACTTGGTAAAGGGTGGAAGGCTCGGCCTCTCGCCTAGTGTTTTGTTCCACTCTTACCGCCCTAGTTTCCGTCATATCGGTGTTATGTTCCCGGATTTTGTGTTCCTTACGCAGTTGGGTTATAATGGGAACCCCTTGATAGTTCGCCTTGATTAAAGCTTTTCCAGCAATGCCCAACATTGGTTTTACCATTCGTCACCTAGCCTCTTTTCCCTTGGGTTACCGGAGCCCGAGGGTCATCTTATTTTAACCCCCCCCCCCCGGGCCAGTGCTCCTCTGAGTGTTGGTCCGACCGAGTAGACTGCGGGGCCACCTTGGGGCAACTTGAGGGTTGGTTTTACTCGTAGGATGTCTCATTTGAGTGTGCCTTGAGAAAGAGATATGTGCAACTCCTATCGGGATTTGTCGGCACATTCGGGCGGTGTTGCTGGTCTTGTTTTAACCTGTCGAAGTGTCTTGAGTTACCGAGATACCGAGTCTGATCGGAACGTCTTGGGAGGAGGTCTATTCCTTTGTTGACCGTGAGAGCTTGTCATGGGCTAAGTTGGGACTCCCATGCAGGGATTGAACTTTTGAAAGCTGTGCCCGCGGTTATGGGCAGATGGGAATTTGTTAATGTCCGATTGTAGATAACTTGAACCTAAATTAATTAAAATGAATCAACTGAGTGTGTTACCATGATGGCCTCTTCTCGGCGGAGTCCGGGAAGTGGACACGGTGTTGGAGTAATGTTTGCGCAGGTTGTTCTCTAGTTTCTCGCTTGTGCTTTGCCTCCTCTTCTCGCTCTCCTTTACGAATAAGATAGCCACCATACTTGCTAGTCGCTTGCTGCAGCTCCACATATATTTGCCTTACCCTTCCTATAAGCTTAAATAGTCTTGATCGCGAGGGTGCGAGATTGCTGAGTCCCTGTGGCTCACAGATTCCTACCATACCAGATGCAGGTCTAGGTGATTCCGCTCCAGGTGACGAGTACGAGCTCAAGTGGGAGTTCGACGAGGACTCTCAGCGATACTACGTGTCTTTTCCTGATGATCAGTAGTGGTGCCTAGTTGGGGTTTGATTGGGACCGTGTCGCATGTTGGGTTCTCTTCTATTTTGGCACTGTAGTCGGGCCATGAGTGTTTTGGATGATGTAATGTTATTTATGTTCTTGATTGACGTGGGATGTTGTGAAGATTGCCTATCTTGCGACATATGCCTTCAATGCGATTATGTCTCCAAGTCGTGCCTCAACACGTGGGAGCTATAGTCGCATCGAGGGTGTTACAGTTTTCAATATATGTCTTGCCCTTCAACCTCAGGGTTTTCGCAAGGTTCTTTGTTCCTCTTTTCTAACGGAGTGTTTTAGACTTTGTTCACTTTCGCTGTATTCTTTTCTTCAATTTGTTTAACCTCTCAAGGTTCTTTGGTCTCACTCGTTTGTTAATAAAGCAACTTAGTTTTACCTCTCCTCTTTCTCTTCCGTTGTCCCTCCGGTGCCATTCTAGATCTCGGGACGAGATCCTCTCGTAGTGGTGGAGTATTGTAACGCCCCGGACCGATGTGCCAAGTGTCGTCCAGTTATTCACTGTTGTTGCGTTGTCATTGCTTGTGTGTCATGCATTGCATATCATGTCATCATGTGCATTTCATTTGCATAAGTGTTTGTCTCATGCATCCGAGCATTTTCCCCGTTGTCCGTTTTGCAATCCGGCGCTTCGTTCTCCTCTGGTGGTCATTTCTACCTTCTTCTCATGTGTGGGGATTAAACATTTCCGGATTGGACCGATACTTGCCAAGCGGCCTTGGTTTACTACCGGTAAACCGCCTGTGAAATTTCGTACCATTTGGACTTCGTTTGATGCTCCAACGGTTAACCGAGGGACCGAAAAGGCCTCGTGTGTGTTGCAGCCCAACACCCCTCCATTTTGGCCCAAAACCCACCTAAACCTTTTCCATCATCTCGGTCGTTCGATCACGATCGCGTGGCCAAAAACCGCACCTCATTTGGACACTCCAAACCCCTTCTGCCTATAAATAATCATTCCCCCGTCCAAATCTGAGAGAGAGAATACCCTAACCCTAATCCACCTCGTTTCCCGTGCCCCAACAGTGCCAGACACAGCCTTCCACCGCGCGGGCCGCCAGATCCATCTCCGGCCCGCCCAAGCCCATCTGGGCCCGAGCGCACCGCCGCCCGCGCCCGTCTCGCCGGAGTTTCCCCGCCGCTCGTCCATGTCGTCGCCGGCGAGCTCCACCACCGAAGTTTTCCTCGGCATCCGCTCCACATCGCCGGATCTCGCAGCGCGCCACCGCCCGGCTGCCTCGCGTCGCTGTTCCTCTCGCCGGCGCCGCCGCACCGCGCCTCCCGCGCCGGCTCCCCGCTGCCCCGACTTGCTCCCCGCCGGACCTCGTCGAGGTGCGCCGCCATGGGAGACCCCGAGCTCCACCGCACTGGATCCCTCCTCCAGGAGCATTGCCGTCGACCACCGCGGCCAGATCCGGGGTACCCGTGCCCGGATCCGCTCGTTCCCGGACTTCCCTGGCTTCCTCCGCCCTTCCTTACCCGCTCAGGCCGCTGCCCCGCCGTCGTACGGGCACCGCCACTGCTCCGGTCTCCCCGATCCAGGCGGGATCGGGAGGAGGATGACCAACCGCGTGGGCCTCCTCCAGTGCGACGCCCCCTGGGCCCGGCCTGCTGCTCCTGGCCCAGATCTTCGCCCTCCCGATCCATCACCGTTTTGGGCCAAGCCCATGGTGAGCTTTGACTCTATCCAGTGCCATGTGCATCGTTTAGTATCTTGCGCTCATGTGTTTTTTTTTCTGGAAACGGCTAAGTCCTGAGATTTCAGATCCATGTGCCCATCTTCATCGCATCGTAACTTTGCACCCGTAACTCCGTTTAAGCGTGTAGCATATCAAAATGTTCGTCTCAGAGAGTACATCATTTCATCTCATTGCATCATTTTCATTTGAGTCCATCTTGATGCCCAAAATGTTTTTACAAGAGTGCTATTTGAGTTAACTATCAGATCTGCTGCATCAAATAGCTATTTGTCATTTTTGCCATCATTAATGTGTGCATGATATGCCCCTGAGCTCGACATGTGTTTTGTTATATGTTTTGCCATCTATCCAGAGGTGCAACCCATGTATTTTTGTGATATGTGTGGTGACTAGCACAAGCTTGCAAAGTGGAGCATTCGTTAATGTTGATTTCAGGGACTTATCATTTCCACTAAGTCCTTGATCCGTTTATCTCATATGGCCATATGTTCATGTTGTTTCCTAGTGATCTGTGCCTCTTTTGAGGATGATCAGTAAGGATGTTTTGTTAATCTTGTAGTGATCTATCCATCCATGTCTTTGTTTGCAATTATGGAGCACCCTAGCTTGAGTCTATCGAGATCTACTTTTGCTATTTCATGAATCTGGGCAGATTGTCTACTTGTTAGCGATTTTGCCAAGGATGTTCTAGTTGATCCGTGCATGCTATTTTATTGTTCTTGCCATGTCTAGCTTGCATTTTGTGTATTCTTGATGGGTGTATGCTTAAATTGTCATGACTTGCTCTGTAGTGAGTGCATCGAGCTCGTAAACATGCCTACCTGATATCTGTTTTCAGCATGCTCCAGTTTTCACTAAGTCTGTGATCTGATTATGTTTTTGCCATGTTCACATGCTTGCAAATGTATTTTCTGATCCCTTTTGGCTCAAGGTCACTAAGGGACTTTTGTTAATCTCTTTGAGTATCTCCATTCCATGATTTACTTTGCCATGTTCAGTTCCTGTAGCATCTAGTTTTCATGCTCCAAAGAGTGCTACCTGATCTGAAATTCCAGACAAGTGTTAATTTCACAAAGTCTGAGATCTGTTTACCAAATGCATTTTTGCCATGCTTGTTTGAACCTGTTAATGGATGAATTGGCCTTAGCTCAGTGCTAGTCTTTTGTTAAGCAACATGAGTGGATCCCTGCCATGTATTTTGATGCCATGTTTGGGTGCTGTAGCATGTTCATCTTGTTGCATTTAGATGACTATTTGCTGTAAATCGCAGAACGTGGTCATATTTGAATTGCTTGCCATTTCCAAACCGTAACTCCGATCCCGGTGATCTTTATATCATTTTCAAGCAATTTCATCTCACCTTTCCAGTGGCACACTTGGATTTCCAAGTTGAGGCCAGGTTCTTTCTTTCCCTTGCAAATCATGCATATGCATCTCATACCGCATCCCGCATAGCATACCATGTTCATGTGTTGGTTGTTTACTATGTTGTGTGCTTCTTTCCGGTGTTTGCTCCTTCAGGTTGGATCCGGTAACATCGTGTTTGTAAGGACCCATTCGGCTACGCCTGTTTGTCTTCTTCATGGACTCGTTCTTCTTCCTTGCGGGATTTCAGGCAAGATGATCATACCCTTGAAATCACTTCTATCTTTGCTTGCTAGTTGCTCGCTTTTTTGCTATGCCTATCTTGCGATACCTACCACTTGCTTATCATTCCACCCATATTGTTAAACCAAGCCTTTAACCCACCTTGTCCTAGCAAACCGTTGTTTGGCTATGTTACCGCTTTGCTCTGCCCCTCTTATAGCGTTGTTAGTTGCAGGTGAAGATTGAAGTTTGTTCCTTGTTGGAACATGGGGATGTTGTTCCTTGTTGGAACATGTTTACGTGTTGGGATATCACAATATATCTTATTTTATTAATGCATCTATATACTTGGTAAAGGGTGGAAGGCTCGGCCTTATGCCTGGTGTTTTGTTCCACTCTTGCCGCCCTAGTTTCCGTCATATCGGTGTTATGTTCCCGGATTTTGCATTCCTTACGCGGTTGGGTAATAATGGGAACCCGTTGACAGTTCGCCTTGAGTAAAACTCTTCCAGCAATGCCCAACATTGGTTTTACCATTCGCCACCTAGACTTTTGTTTTCCCTTGGGGGTCGCGCGCCCAAGGGTTATCATTATTTTACCCCCCCCCCCCGCCCCGGGCCAGTGCTCCTCTGAGTGTTGGTCCACCTGTCAGCTGCCGGTGGCCACCAGGGGCAACTCTGGGCTGGCCTACCCGTACCTAAGACAATCTGAGTGTGCCCTGAGAAAGAGATATGTGCAGCTCCTATCGGGATTTGTCGGCATATTCGGGCGGTGTTGCTAGTTTAGTTTTACCCTGTCGAAATGTCTTGTAGAACCGGGATACCGAGTCTGATCGGAATGTCTCGGGAGGAGGTCTATTTCTTCGTAGACCGTGAGAGCTTGTCATGGGCTAAGTTGGGACACCCCTGCAGGGATTTGAACTTTTGAAAGCCGTGCCCGCTGTTATGGGAAGATGGGAATTTGTTAATGTCCAGTTGTAGATAACTTGAACCTTAACCTAATTAAAATGAATCAACTGTGTGAGTTACCGTGATGGTCTCTTCTCGGCGTAGTCCGGGAAGTGAACACGGTGTTGGAGTTATGTTTGTCGTAGGTTGGTATAGGATCACTCCTTGATCATACTTTTATCGACCGTGCTTTGCCTTCTCTTCTCGCTCTCATTTGCGTATGTTAGCCACCATATATGCTAGTCGCTTGCTGCAGCTCCACCTCATACCTTTTACCTTACCCATAAGCTTAAATAGTCTTGATCGCGAGGGTGCGAGATTGCTGAGTCCCCGTGGCTCACAGATACTTCCAAAACTAGTTTGCAGGTGCCGATGAGACCGAGCAGATGACGCAACCAAGCTCTGGAGGAGCTCGATGAAGATCTTGTCCTTTGTGTTGTTTCGTTCTAGTTGATCAGTAGTGGAGCCCAGTTGGGGTCGATCGGGGACCGTGCCGCTTTTGGGGTTCTTGTTTTATTTTGGTTCCGTAGCCGGACCTTGATTGTATCTGGTTGATGTAATGCTTTACTCATGTAATTGTGTGAAGTGGCGATTGTAAGCCAACTATGTATCTCTTTCCCTTATGTATTACATGGGTTGTGTGAAGATTACCTCACTTGCGACATTGCTTTCAATGCGGTTATGCCTCTAAGTCGTGCTTCGACACGTAGGGGATATAGCCGCATCGAGGGCGTTACACCGGGGCAGGCCCCCGCGGCCCGAGCCGCCCCGCGCCCAGCGCGCCGCCGCCCGGCTTCGCTCCGCCAACCTACGCCGGATCTCTGTCGGCCGCGCCCGCTGCCACCTGGCTCAGCCTCCGGCCACCGCCGCGGGTCGCCGGCCTCCGCCCGTGCTGCCTCGGCAAGCGCGCCGCCCCGGTCCCCTTCGCGTCGACGAGTACTACGGCGACCTTGCCGGTCCCTTCACCAGCTCCGGCTACCTCCTCTCCCCAAGCTCCGGCCACCGCGGCTACTGTTCCGGCGAACATCGTAAAGCGTGCCCGAAACCCTAGATCTAGATCTCGGAGTTGTTTTGTTCCCCAAGTCCCTAACATTTTTAGTTATGTTCATCGTATCATAACTTTGCATCCGTAGCTCTGTTTTGCGCGTGTGTTATATCAAATTGTTCGTTTGGATGTGCTCTTCATTTCATTCCATTGCATCCTGCTTGTTTGAGTTCATCTTGATGCCCTAAATGCTGTTTAAAAAGTGCTATGTAATGTTAGTTTCTGTTTCTTAACAGATTATGGACATTTGTCATTTTTTGCCATGTTTAATGTGTGCCTCCTATGAACTTGAGCCCTACATGTGTTTTGGGCTATGACATGCCATCTTTACAGGGGTGTATGCCATGTATTTTTGTGATCAATGTGGTGACTAGCACAAGCATGCAAAGTAGCTCTCGTGATGTTGCTGATTCCAGGGACTTAGAATTCTTCTAATTCTTTTCCCTGATGTTATTTTTATGCCTTGTATTCATGTTGATACAGAGTGATCCATGCCTCTTTTGAGCATGTTCAGTAAGGATGATGTTGAGATATTGTTATGCTCTATCCATCCATGTCTTTGGTTGCATTTATGGAGTACCCTAGCATGACTCAGTCTTGCTCTACTTTTGCTATAAAATGTTCCTGGCAGATAGTCTACGTGTTAATCAATTTTGCCGAGGTTGTTGTAGTTGTTCCATGCATGCTATGAGATTGTTCTTGCCATGGTTACTTACTTGATCATGTCTTCTTGCTGGGTGTATGCTCAGTTTGTCATGCAATGCCTTGTGGTGAGTGCATCGAGCTCGTAAACATACCTACGTATCCCTGCTTTGTCGTGTCCAGTTTTCTGCTAAGTCTGAATCTGTTAACGAAACTTGTTGTGTTTACAATGTTGCCATTGTATTTTCTGATCCCTTTTGGCTTATGGTCAGTAAGGGAATTTTGTTATATGCTTTGAGTAGTTTCATGCCATGCCTTGCTTTGCCATTATATGTTCTTGTAGCATGTTGTTATCTTTCTCTAAACATTGCTTCCTGATGTTAAATCCTGACATGTTATTTTAACTAAGTCTGTGAACCTGATATCTTTGGCACTTTTGCCATGCTTGTTTGAACCTGCTATTGTGTGATTTTGCCGTAGCTCAGTGTTCATCTTTTGTCAAGCATCTCTAGTGGATCACTTCCATATGCTTTGTTGCCATGTTATAGTGCAGTAGCTTAGTTTCTTGACGCATTTTAGATGGCATTGTACTGTTAATCGCAGGTTTCTGCCATTATTGTTTTCCTTGCCATTTGCAAACCGTGCATCCGATTTCGGTGATCTTTATATCGATTTCGACTGAAATCAACTCATCTTTCCAGCGGCACTATTGGTTTTCCAAGTTAAGTCCTGGTTCAATATTTTCCTTCCGGAGCATGCATATGCATTGCATATCACATCCGGCATACCATACCATGTTTTGCATCATGTTGCTTGCGCATTGCACCGTGGTTGATTGTGGTTCCCTTTGCTTGTGTTCTTGCTTTGGGTACAGCCGGGAGACGAGTACATGATCGAGGAACCCGTTGAGTACAGTTACGAGGATCAAGCTTACGTCAACTCGGAGAACTTTGCAGGCAAGATGACCATACCCTCGAAATCACTTCTATCTTTGCTTGCTAGTTGCTCGCTTTATTGCTATGCCTATGCTATGATACCTACCACTTGCCTTATCATGCCTCCCATATTGCCATGTCAAACCTCTAACCCACCTTGTCCTAGCAAACCATTGTTTGGATATGTTACCGCTTTGCTCAGCGTCGTTAGTTGCAGGTGAAGATTGCAGTATGTTCCTTGTTGGAACATGTTTATTGTTGGGATATCACTATTATATCTTGTTTACTTTAATGCATCTATATACTTGGTAAAGGGTGGAAGGCTCGGCCTTATGCCTGGTGTTTTGTTCCACTCTTGCCGCCCTAGTTCCCGTCATACCGGTGTTATGTTCCTTGATTTTGCATCCCTTACGCAGTTGGGTTATAATGGGAACCTCTTGACAGTTCACCTTGAATAAAACTCCTCCAGCAAGGCCCAACCTTGATTTTACCATTTGCCACCTAGCCTTTTTCCCTTGGGTTCTACGGACTCAATGGTCATCTTTATTTTAACCCCCCACCCCTGGGCCAGTGCTCGTCTGAGTGTTGGTCCGAAACGGGCAGCTTGCGGGGCCACCTCAAGGCAACTCGAGGGTTTGTTTTACTCATAGCTTGACCTATCCGGTGTGCCCTAAGAACGAGATACGTGTGACTCCTATCCGGATTTGTCGGCACATCGGGCGGCTTTGCTGGTCTTGTATTACCATTGTCGAGATGTCTTGTAACCGGGATTCCGAGTCTGATCGGGCTGTCCTGGGAGAAGGAATATCCTTCGTTGACCGTGAGAGCTTGTGATGGGCTAAGTTGGGACACCCTGCAGGGATTTGAACTTTTGAAAGTCGTGCTCACGGTTATGGGCAGATGGGAATTTGTTAATGTCCGGTTGTAGAGAACTTGAAAATTAACTTAATTAAAATGGATTAACAGCGTGTGTAGCCATGATGGTCTCTTTTCGGGCGGAGTCCGGGAAGAGAACATGGTATCGTGTTATGCTTGAACGTAAGTAGTCTAGGATCACTTCTTGATCATAGATTCTCGAATGTGCTTTGCCTTCTCTTCTCGCTCTCATTTGCATATGTTAGCCACCATATATGCTAGTGCTTGCTGCAGCTCCACCTCATACCTTTTCCCTACCCATAAGCTTAAATAGTCTTGGTCGCGAGGGTGTGAGATTGCTGAGTCCCCGTGACTCACAGATTACTTCCACAACCATATGCAGGTGCCAATGCTACCGTTCCAGGGCATGCGACTGAGCTCAAGTGGGAGTTCGATGAGGACTTAGGACGTTACTATGTTACGATCAGTAGTGGAGCCCAGTTGGGGGCGATCAGGGATCTTATGCATTTGGGGTTGTCTTTATTTTGGTTCCGTAGTCGGACCTTGATTGTTTCTGGATGATTGTAATGCTATATTTATGTATTGTGTGAAGTGGCGATTGTAAGCCAACTCTGTACCTCTTTCTTATTAAGTACATGGGCCGTGTAAAGATTACCCCTCTTGCGACATTGCCTACAATGCGGTTATGCCTCTAAGTCGTACTCCGACACGTGGGAGATATAGCCGCATCGTGGGGGTTAGACATGCTAGATCGGTGTGACTTAGAATCGAGGTCCCAACAATCGGCCTCGACTGTAATCATCCGGCCTCCCCAGTAAGTGCTATATTTCCAAACATAACATAGTTCATTAATCAGAAGAGGGACTGTACTGAGGAATCCATCCTATAAAATAGGGATGGACAGAGTAGGCGGAATGGATCAGATGTCCAGCTCCATTGCCCGAAAACCTAGCAAATCCTCTTCTAATGAGGATGCTGGTACCGGCGCCTTATCAGGCGCCGGAGAAAAGGGTCCAGAAGACGAAGAAGAAGGAAGCCGAAGAGGGCCTCCACCGCAAAGTTACTCCGGACGCGGTGTCCGGAGAGACCGAAACTCACTCCTCCGAGGAGGATGAGGACGAAGAGGAGGAGGTGGCCAATAGCAACCTTTCCCCGAACGGGAAGAATAAGAAAAGGGAGGCCTCTGAAAATCCAGAGGTCGAGGTGCCCAAAAGGGGACAAATATCCCTCCCAGATGGCTCGGACTCGGACATCGAGGCCATCCCCAAGTGATGCCCCAGGCCGAAGCCCCTTGCCGAATCGTAAGTATTCGAAGATGTCGTACATATGTTCAATTTTGACGATTACAGTATTTGACGTTTTCGTATGGTGAAGCCCAGCCCGCGATCTTCCCCAACAATAATTGGAGGGGAACTCTTTAGATCCGAGGATGATGGAGAACGAGTCCCCTTCACGAGCCTCCCCACCTATTGCCACGGACGACGCCGAGGTGTTGTCCTGAAGGGCCTCTCTAGGTCACGGGGTGGTACGGGAAGCTACCAAAACGACGCTATAGGGTAATACCTCAGTCGTCGAGAACACGGGGAGAGCCACCCATATGGAGACCGGGAGTCTTGACCAGTCCGGGTCCCAGCCGAACACCGTTCCGGAAACCCAAGTGGCTCTGGAACCAAATAAGCGGCCCCTTCGGAGGGGGGAGTGCCAACTCCAGCGCCAACCTCCACTAATCTGGAGGTGGTAATTATACTAATGGAGGCACTTCAACGTGCTTCCATCATGGAGGAGCACTGCACCCTAATGGGTATGGTGGTTGAGAAGGTTTAGTCCGCCAAGAGCGGGCTGAACGAAGCCTTCACTAGCCCACTAACAGGCTTCAAGGTAGGCGATGTAATATTCTTGGCCGCCTTCCATATAAAAAATATGCCTGTATACAGATAGTAGCCCCTGAGACACTGTTCAGCTTTTCAAAAGATGCCGAATAGAGGATTGATAATACTTGCAGAAGATAATGTACTTTTCTATTTTGAGAAGTAGGCTTCACTGTTAGCAGAAACCGCCCAGGCAGCCGAAGTGTCCGAGCTCAAGCGTAACCTGAGGCTAGCCGAAGTGGATTTCGTCCATATCAACAAGAGGCTTAGTGAGGCGCAAGGTATGTTTCAGAATATCTCGGTCATGCCTGTATTTAATATCCAGATTCTGAGTCAAAGCTCATATAATGCTATGTGCGTGATTGCAGCCAGTGTTGCTGCAGTCGAGACCCTTAGGGATGAACTTGCCCAAGCCAAGGAGCAGGCCCAGGTGAACAACACGGCCGCTGATAAAGCGGCTGGGGTCTTGAAGTCCGAGCAGGTCGCCAGTCGTCGATACAGGGAGCGGGTGACCGAAGTGGATCAAGCGCTCAAGGATGCCGGTAGCAGGTGCGAGTCCCTATAGGAGAAGGAGAAAACCCAGGCGACCGACCTTGCCAATGCCCTTCAAGAGGCCAAGGAGGCGTGGGCCGAATCCCGAGCGGCGCGCGAGGAGATCAAGCAGGCGGGATAGATAGTGGCTGGTAAGCCTTTTCTCTTTACAGAGTAAATTCGGCAATCAGAAGTATGTCTAGCTCACTCGACTGTGTAATGCTCCAAACACATTTGCAGATCTTCCGAATAGTGCCGCCATCGATGTGCAGTTTTTCCGGGCCCAGGAGGGGCATACAACGGAGAAGCTATTCTGGTAACAATTCATGGCGCAGGAACGCCCAGTGCTATTGAATGACCAAATGGCGCAGTGGGCCGAGCTGCATAGGATGTCCGGATTGGCCATGCGGGATATTGTACTTCGTCTTTGGCCAACCGAACCCGTTTCGGGTAGCTATTTCGGCCTAGTGCAGCGACTTGTTGATGCATTGCCCCGTATTGACGCGGTCAAGCGATCGTCGTGCATAGAAGGTGCGCGGCTGACATTTGCCCACGTCAAGATGCACTAGGCCAAAATGAAGGCCGCCATTGTGGTCGCCGAAGGCCCGCCGGGAGGCAAGGACCACCGTACTCTGGAGCGCTACTTTGAAGACGTCCTAGAAGGTGCCCGCTTCATAGAGGGACAATGCTCGAAGAACATCATGTTCGAGTGAATGTGTTTGAACTGCCCAGATGGTGTATAAAATGAAGCTTTGTATGAATTTATCGTAAAGTGTTATTCCCCTTATGCGGCCATTTTTAATTCCTGAGAATTTACCATTTGTTGACTTCAGCCCCCACGTAGATACTATAGGGGTGTTTGGAATAGCGCGTGACCACACTTGACCCAACGTCTTGGTCCGTAAAGGAGGTGGTAGTGCGGCGAAGCAGGTAATCGAACTATACAGTTTATTATTCTCACTTAACCATAGGGGTTTGACAAGGGGACTGTAGGATAGCCCCTGGTGCATATGCGGCTACCGAACATGGATGCCTTTTAAATGGTTGATTGGGAAAAGCCGGTCCTTCATGTAATATGGAAGAAATCGCTAAAGATTTAGTAAGTCACCGAATTTCTAACCAACTCTCGCCGCATCATGACAGTCAGTTTTCAGCTTTCTCTACTCAGGTGTTTGACCAGGCCAGCCGGAAAGACAATTGTAGTAGTTCTCCCTTTACTATCTTAGCCGAACAAATGAAACGTAAGGCAGTAAGCACAGGTGCCGGGTAACACAACTATTGACCAAAGACGTGATTCGAAGACGATGCATATAATGCAGTATTTGGGACGCCGAAGTATACTCTAAGAGTGTTCATACTTTCTATTGTTGAGAATGTATGTATGGTTTGAAATAGAGCCCCTGGAGGTTTAACCCGTACCAAGGTGTATATGTCAATTCAGACATAAAGTGGGAAAACGGATATAGAAATAAGCCAATACCAAAAAAGTTTGGCGAAACTGTTTGGTACCGAACAAGTCTGATTGGTACGTCAAAACGTATTTTTATAGAGGATGCCATAAGCTTCAAGGCCATTTTACATGCCTAGAACAAGGGAAAGCTGTATACAGGTCATAAATTTGGAGAGATGATCTTTAAGATCGTGTGGACACTTCGCCACACGTCTGCACCGCTTTTCCCTGTAGTGTATGGTCCTTTGAGAGGATTAACAGTCATGTGTGTATGAGGGGCCTGTGAAAGGACCCTAAGTACCATCTAAGAGTGGTATGGGTTGTAATGAACCTGAAAAAGAAAACAAGGATAAAAAGGAGGAATATGGGGGTCCGGATAGGGTCGAATCGTATTGTGGACTTTCTTTTTAGTAGCCCTCCGTCCTTGCCCATGGTATTTTTTGCGTAGTTATGTACGCGCGGTACATATTCCGCGATCAAGTTGGGATTTTGACGAGCCGAACTGTCATACTGCAGGGTACACTGGACTCGTTTCACAGTGTCCAGGGGCTTGTCTGCTGATGTAGTATTCGGTTTAATGAGGCCACCCTGCGCGTCGGCTGCAAGGGCCGTGGTGTACTCCTCAGTACGGAGGGAGCGCTCCTTGTTGCTATTGACTGTTATAACACCATGTGGTACAAGCATCTTGAGCTTTAGATAAGCGTAGTGCGGGACTGCATTGCAATGGGCGAAAGCGGTCTGTTCGAGCAGTGCATGATAGCCGCTACGGAAGGGGACAATGTCAAAGATCAAGTCTTCGCTACGGATACTATCCGGTGAACCAAAGACTATTTCTAGCGTTATGGATCCTGTACAATAGGCCTCTACATCGGGTATTTATCCTTTGAAGGTAGTTTTAGTGGGCTTGATCCTTGATGATTCTATACCATTTTGCGAGCGGTGTCTTGATAAAGCAGATTAAGGCTTCTACCGTCGTCCATGAGGATGCACGTGAGATGTAACCCGTCAATAATTGGGTCGAGGACCAATGCTGCCGAACCTCCATGATAGATACTGGTCGGATGGTCTCTGCGATCGGAAGTGATCGGGCAGGCTGGCCATGGTTTGAATTTTGGGGTGACTCGCTCTATGGCATAGATGTCCCTTAGTGCGCGCTTGTGTTCCCTTCTGGGAAGATGCGCAGCGTATATCATATTCACCGTTTTTACCTTGGGGGAAATTTCTTCTGTCCCCCTGTGTTCGGTGGGCGAGGCTCTTCATCATCGTCCTCACTGGGCGGCCCCTTCCCCTTATGCTCGGCGTTTAGCTTGCCTGCCTGTTTAAAGACCCAACTATTCCCGTTAGTATGATTAGCAGGTTTATCAAAGGTGCCATGAATTTGGCAAGGCCGATCGAGTATTCTGTCCAAACTAGATGGACCATCCTTGTTTCCTTTGAATGGCTTCTTCCACTGACCGGGTCTAGAACCACTGAATCCGGAGTTGATCGCCGTGTCTTCGGTATCTTCGTTATTACTTCGACACTTCTGTCTGTTGCGTCATGGCTTGCCATTACCATCCCTGGCTTCGGAGCTTCTAGGGTCGCCGGTGTTGTTGCTACTGTGAGCTAGCCAGCTATCTTCCCCCGCGCAAAAGCGGGTCATAAGTGTGGTAAGGGCTGCCATGGACTTCATTTTTTCTTGGCCAAGGTGTCGAGCAAGCCACTCGTCTCGCACGCTATGTTTAAAGGCCACGAGGGCTTCGGCGTCCGGACAGTCCACAATTTGGTTCTTTTTAATTAAGAACCTGGTCCATAGCTTCCGGGCTGATTCTCTGGGTTGCTGGACTATGTGACTAAGGTCATCGGCATCTGGAGGCTGAACGTAGGTTCCTTGGAAGTTGTCTCTAAAGTCATCCTCCCAGTCTTCCCAACTGCCAATAGAGTTTTCTGTGCGAATGTTTAACTAGTGTCGTGCTGGTCCCTTTAATTTTAGCTGGAGGTATTTGGTGGCATGGAGATCATCACTGTGGGCCATGTGAATATGGAGAAGAAAATCTTTGATCCATACTGTGGGATCTGTAGTACCATCGTATGATTCAATGTTCACGGGTTTAAACCCTTCAGGGAACTGGTGCTCCATCACCTCATCGGTGAAGCATAAGGGGTGTGCCGCACCTCTGTATCGGGCGATGTCACGGCGCAGTTCGGATGAAGTCCGAATGCGGTTTTTCTCCCGGGTGTGGTTGTGCCTATCGCGTAAGGCCTGATGGCCATCCTCTCGCGTTGGAGCACGCAACCTTGACACATATATTTATCTTCTCTGACCAGCTCTATTGTCCAGGTCCTTTCGTAGGTCATAGGTATAGCTGGGGCCGTTGGCTCCCTACCTCGACGGTGGGGTGGCACGGGATGGTGTTCAGCATAAGTGGCCGGCTACCCCATCCACGTGGTGGTCGGTCGGGCTCGTCAGCGGGTTTATACTTTGGTGGCATTGGCTCAAGAGCCTCGTCATCGAATTGTGGTTGCAGCTTGCACTTCGGGTAGCTCTTGTTTTTGCGCTCGAGGCCATATTACTCGACTGCCAGGACTTTAGTCCATCTGTCATTGAGCGTGTCCTGATCGGCTTGGAGTTGCTGCTGCTTCTTTTTTAGGCTTCTCATAGTGGTGATTAGCCGGCGCTTAAAGCGCTCTTGTTCGAGGGGTTCCTCTGGTATGATGAAGTCTTCATTACCGAGGCTCACATCCTCTTCAGAGATCGGTAGGTAGTTACTATCCTCCGAGTCCTCGTTCTCGATGGGATCATCGGGGTTAACTTGCCCATCCTCGCAATCATCATGTTCGGATGTTGGCTCGACAGGGGCTTCGGGGTCTTCAGCATTCTCTAGAGTATTATTGTCTTCGGTACCGGTATTGCTGTCTTTTTTGCGACGCGATTTTGAGCGGCGCAGCAGACATCGATGCTTTAGAGGTGCTTCAGCAGGCTTGTCCTCAACCGGATCCTTCTTGCCGTTGTCATCATCCTCTTTAGGTGCATCTATCATGTACACGTCGTATGTGGAGGTGGCCGTCCAATGTCCGGTAAACGGAGGGTCTTGGCCTTGTTCGTCTCCAGCATCATCGTCCATGCCGTCGATGTCTTCGGAGGCATATTCCAACATGCCTGTTAAGTCTTCGACAATTGCTATGAAGTGGGTGGTGGATGGGACATAAAATTCCCCAGTCTCAGTCCCTAGTCTGGGCTGGGCGTAATTCAAAAGTGATTCCTCTATAACGGCGAGGGATCGCATTAAGTCCAGATCCTCGTTTAGTGGCGAGGTTTGGATAGAGAAGCGAGACCCCGTGGGGGAGGCCGGGGTGAGAGCCTCCTGGCCACACTATCTTGGTGCAGACCTCGAGAATTTGGATCTGGAGTCCGAGGGAGAGTCCGGCAGTTTAGCGACAAGGGGAGACCGGTTTATCTTTGGGTTTGCCGATGACGCAGTCCCCTCTAGATCTCCGGTAGCAAGTTCCATAATTGTAGGGAGTCCAGCAGGCTCTAAACTCCCATCTTCTGACCTGGTAGTCTGCTCTGGATCTAATGCCAGAGCGGTGGTCGGGGCCGCGAACCCTTCGAAGATCAAGTCTCCTTGGATATCAGCGATGTAGTTCAGATTTCCAAAACTGATTTGATGACCAGGGGCGTAGCTTGTGATCTGCTCAAGGTGGCCAGTCGAGTTGGCATGCAATGCAAAGCCACCGAATACGAGAATTTGGCCAGGGAGGAAAGTCTCCCCCAAGACAGCATTGTTGTGGATGATCGAAAGAGCCATCAAACCTTCTGTCGGTAGCACAGAGGAACTCTCAATGAAAGCACCAATGTCGGTGTCAAAACTAGCCGATCTCTGGTAGGGGGTCCCGAACTATGCGTTCGAGGATCGAAGGTAACAGGAGGCAGGGGACACAATGTTTACCCAGGTTCGGGCACTCTTGATGGAGGTAATACCCTACTTCCTGCTTGATTGACTTTGATAAGCATAGGGGTTACAAGAGTTGATCTACCTCCAGATCGTAATGGCTAAAGCCTAGATGTCTAGCCTATCTGATTACGATTGCCTCTACGGACTAAACCCTCCAGTTTATATAGACACCGGAGGGACCTAGGGTTGTACAGAGTCGGTTTACATAGAAAGGAATCTTCACATCCGAACGCCAAGCTTGCCATCCATGCAAAGGAGAGTCCTCTCCATACACGGGGGAAGACCTTCTATCTTGTATCTTCTTGGCCCATGAGTTCGGCCCATATCACATAGCCCGGACGCCTAGGGACCCCCTAATCTAGGACTCCCTCAGCCGCCACTGGGGTCCAAGTAAGGCCACCGGTGCTACCCTCCAGTTGAAGCCAGGCTAGACAAGTTGACCATTGACAGCCAGTTAGCTTCTTGGCGGCGACATGGAGTCAGAGAGTTGTGCCGGAGAAGAAGCTTATGTTCGGCTTAGCCGGACATGGGTGGGTAGCTTCGGTTAATTATTTATACCTCCAACGCACCCTTTTTTAGTTGAAGAATATTTGAAATTCGGCATGTTTATATGAAATCCGACCGTGTATGAATGAATTTAGTTCGATTAGTTCGAATTCTTGTTTCACTGGCATTGGATGAACATGCAATACAATACGTACTAGCATTATTCCCAGGTTGATCACCTCGTTTTCTACTCCCTCCGGGCTTTTTACTCTCAATATATGTTTTGTCTGAAGTCAAAGTATCTCTACTTTGACCAATCTTATAGAAAAAAGTATGAAAAGGGGGAGTACAAAAAGTTTGAGCAGCTTTTTAGCGTTCCTGTACATTGCAATCAAACACACAGGCCTGGCAATTCATAGGGAACATTCAAAACAATCAATGATTATGCATGTCAGTGATTCACATGTCAGAGCCAATATTTACTTCACAATTAAAGAATAAATAAAAATCGATCGATGCTCTTGACAGCAACGGGCGTCCCATTCAAAAATATCAAACGCATGTCTTCTTGCTAACATCAATGAGAAAAATTTGACAGGGTTGTCCCATTCCCAAATGTCAAATGCGTGTTGTTTTGCATACATCAATGAGAAAACTTTGACAAGGTTTTCCCATTCCAAAATATCAAATGCCAACGATTGTGGAATGGGCAGGGTTTGCCATCAGTTCGGACATTGACATGGCACCTCGTGCTAAATAAACCAGCTGTTCTTTTTGAGCAGTTCCACCAAAACCAACCAAATTCGTGTGTAGCTTGTATGATTTCGCCTTTATATGTTGCAACGCCTTGAACATATCGGCACCTGAAAGTGCAACTATCCCTAGGTGGTTTTGGTAATTATAACAACATATAGCTCATTGAGATAATGCTATTCCAAGATGACTATTTCAGGAAAGCTCAATGACTGGCATGGCATGGATGTGAAAGTGGAACCCTCAAAATGCTAAGGACAAAGGATTGGCTCAAGCTCAAAAGCTCAAGACTCTTCATTTTATATTTTAGTGATCCAAGATCACATTGAGTCTTTAGGAAAAGCCAATACTATCAAGGAGGGATGAGGTGTTGCTTAATGAGCCTTTTGCTTCATGTGCTTAGTGATATGCTCCAAAACCCTCCACTACTTTCCCATATCCACATATGACCTAAACCCTAAGCCAAACTCGGTCCTACCGATTCTTTCTATCCGGCGCCACCGAGTTTCACTTGTCATAAGCCACTGCCAAACCCTAGCAATTCGGTTCTACCGATAGGGATCTCGGTCTCACCGAGATGGGATTGCAAACTCTTTGTTTCCCTTTCGTAACTTTTCGGTCTCACTGAAAGAGCGAATCGGTCCCACCGAGATTGCAATGTAAACTCTTTGTTTCCCTTTTGTAACTTTTTGGTCTCACCGAAAGAGAAAATCGGTCCCACCGAGTTTGCCTGACCAACTCTCTGGTTAGCTTATTACCAAACTCGGTCTCACCGAGTTTGTGTAATCGGTCTCACCGAGATTACGTTATGCCCAAACCCTAACCATATCGGTCCTACTGAGTTGCATGTCAGTCCCACTGAAAATCTCTAACGGTCAATAGGTTTACCTTTTCGGTCCGACCGAGTTTGTTGATTCGGTCCCACTGAGATTAGAAAACTGTGTGTAACGGTTGGATTTTGTGTGGAGGCTATATATACCCCTCCACCTCCTCTTCATTCATGGAGAGAGCCATCAGAACACATACACAATTCCAACTCATATGTTCTGAGAGAGAACCACCTACTCATGTGTTGAGACCAAGATATTCCATTCCTACCATATGAATCTTGATTTCTAGCCTTCCCCAAGTTGCTTTCCACTCAAAT
This sequence comes from Triticum aestivum, assembly GCF_018294505.1. Taxonomy (NCBI): domain Eukaryota; kingdom Viridiplantae; phylum Streptophyta; class Magnoliopsida; order Poales; family Poaceae; genus Triticum; species Triticum aestivum. Next base: position 344,186,684 of record NC_057803.1, on the reverse strand, counting down.
CTTCTTTCCACAAAATCCAAATCCTATGAGAGAGAGTTGAGTGTTGGGGAGACTATCATTTGAAGCACAAGAGCAAGGAGTTCATCATCAACACACCATTTGGTACTTCTTGGAGAGTGGTGTCTCCTAGATTGGCTAGGTGTCACTTGGGAGCCTCCGACAAGATTGTGGAGTTGAACCAAGGAGTTTGTAAGGGCAATGAGATCGCCTACTTCGTGAAGATCTACCGCTAGTGAGGCAAGTCCTTCGTGGGCGATGGCCATGGTGGGATAGACAAGGTTGCTTCTTCATGGACCCTTCGTGGGTGGTTGCTTCTTCGTGGACCCTTCATGGGTGGAGCCCTCCGTGGACTCGCGCAACCATTACCCTTCGTGGGTGGAGCCCTCCGTGGACTCGCGCAACCGTTACCCTTCGTGGGTTGAAGTCTCCATCAACGTGGATGTAGGATAGCACCACCTATCCGAACCACGGGAAAAACATCCGTGTCTCCAATTGCGTTTGAATTCTCCAAACCCTTCCCTTTACATTCTTGCAAGTTGCATGCTTTACTTTCCGCTGCCAATATACTCTTTACATACTTGCTTGAATTGTGTGATGATTGCTTGACTTGTCCTACAATAGCTAAAATCTGCCAAGAACTAAAATTGGGAAAAGGTCAAGTTTTTATTTGGTCAAGTAGTCTAATCATCCCCCCCCCCTAGACATACTTTCGATCCTACAAGTGGTATCAGAGCTTTGGTCTCCATTTGCTTTGATCTCCATAGCTTTTGGTGGTCATAGCCTTGGTTTCACAACCTAGGAGAGTATGGCGTCTAGCGAGGGAAATTATCACCGTAGAGGTCCTTACTTTGATGGTACTAATTTTGCTAGTTGGAAGCATAAAATGAAAATGCATATTCTTGGACATAACCCCGCCGTTTGGGCTATTGTGTGTGTTGGTTTGCAAGGTGACTTCTTTGATGGGAAAGAACAAAACCGTGAAGCTACTGCGGATGTGTTGAAGATGTTGCAATACAATGCTCAAGCTCATGATATTCTCTTCAACGAATTGTGCCCCGAAGAATTCAACAAAATCAGCCGTCTTGAGAATGCAAAGGAAATTTGGGACACTTTGATTGATATGCACGAAGGTACCGACTCCGTCAAGGAATCCAAGTTGGATGTGCTTCAAAGTCAACTTGACAAGTTCAAAATGAAGGATGGTGAAGGTGTCGCTGAAATGTACTCTAGGCTTGCTCTCATCACAAATGAGATTGCCGGCTTAGGAAGTGAAGAGATGACCGATAGATTCATCATCAAGAAGTTTCTAAGAGCCTTGGATGGAAAATATGATACCGTGTGCACATTGATCCAAATGATGCCCAACTACAAAGATCTCAAGCCAACGGAGGTGATTGGAAGAATTGTTGCTCATGAGATGTCACTTAAGGATAAAGAGGAACTTCACAACAAATCAAGTGGTGCCTACAAAGCCTCATGTGAAGACCCTACATCATCAAGTGAGAAACAGAACTTCAATGAAGAATTGAGCTTAATGGTGAAGAACTTCAACAAGTTCTACAAGAGTAGAAGCAAAGATAGAAGCTTCAAGTCAAGGTCCTACAATGACAAAAGATCTTCTAGTCGAGAGCGAAACTGCTACAGTTGTGGAAGACCCGGACACTATTCCAGTGAGTGTACGGCTCCCTACAAGAGAAGAGAAGATTCTCCAAAAAGAAGAAGCAAAGAATCACCAAGAGAGAGAAGGAGTAGAGATGATCGTTATGAACGAATATACTCATGGAGAAGAAAGGATTCGGAAAGGAAGGAAAAATCATCAAGGAGCTACACAAAACGAAGACATTAATCTCATGTTGGTGAATGGGTATCCGGCTCCGACTCCGACAGCCACTGTGAGAGAAGTTATCACTCCGACTCAGAAGATACTCAAGATGAAGGTGTTGCCGGTCTAGCACTTGTGTCAACCAACTCCTACGACATATTTGACTCACCAAATGAAGGAATTGGAAGATGCTTCACGGCCAAAGGTCCTAAGGTAACACACCCCGAGTATGTTGATTTCAATAGTGATGAAGATGACTTGTTAGGTGATAATTTGCTTGTTGACAACTCTAGTGATGAATACTATGATGAAACGTCAATTAATCATGCTAATCAAGATAAAACGAATGACAATGATAAGGAGAAGATTGAGGCTCTAACTAAAGAACTAAACACTCTTAAGTTAGCTCATGAAACTATCTTCGAAGATCATCGAGAACTTTTAAGAGCTCATGAGAAATTACGCTTTGAAAAGCTCAATCTTGAGCAAGAGCATGAGTTCTTAAAAGCAATCAATGATGATCTCCGCAAGAAAAGTTCTTCTTACATTGCCAAGCATTTACTCTTATCCACTTACATGCCTCAAGTCAAGTCTAGTAACAAGAACAAGAAAGATTCTTCCTCTAGCAGTAACAATGATCATGCTAAATCCAATATTGTTGCTTCTAGTAGTTCTCTTGATTCCACTAATGATTCTCTTAGCCAAGTTACACTTGAGCAAGAAAATAGCTTATTGAAGGGAATTATAGAGAAATGAGTGTACAAAAGCCTTGCCGGGAGTAAGCAATTCGAGGAAATTGTGCGCAAGCAAGGAATGCACTAGAAGAATCAAGGTGTTGGTTTTGAACGAAAGTTCAATGCCAATGGAGTTGAGTGGGAGGAAGATCAATACCCCAAGACAAAGTTCGTTCCTCAACAAGAGAAGTATGATACTTCTTTCAAGGGGACACAAGCTCAAGATGATCTTCCACCACAAGACTACAAGCAAAAAGGCAAGGACAAGCTTCAAGAGGAAATTGATGCATTTGAAGAAGCTCCTAAGACCTTAGTCAAGTGGATTCCCAAGACTACTTCAAGTTCCACTTCATCAAGTACGACTACAACTCCAAGGATTCCCATCAAGATGGTGTGGATCCAAAAGAAGAAGAACTAGAGAGTTCTTGAGGGTGACTCCGCCAACATACTTCACTCTTATCATTTTGGCAAGAACAAGTGCAATCAACTTCCACATCTTGCACTAGTTCAAGGAGTCACAAACCCTCTTGTTGGTAAGACAAGGGACAAGGTAACCTAAAAGTTTTCATGGACATCATCTTGTGTGTGCATCACTCTATGTCTATGGATATCCTTGTTTGTTCCTTATGGGACTAACCCATGTAGGTATTGAAAGTGCAATTCACTCAAATGGATAGCTCCAAGTGATCTACATCAACATTGAGCATCCACATCTTCAACATCTACATGAAGTCATCATCGACAAAACCCGAGGTTAGTTCATCCCTCTAAGGGGGGATATCACATCTAGGGGGAGCTTTACTCTAAGACTTGAGCTAAAGCAACTCTAAAGATGTGAACACAACAATGCTTTATGTAAAAGTGGTAACCCCACTTGAGCTCAAACAATGAGTATGACCTATGATCAAGTGTTCTGACTTGACTCCTAAGTCAATATACTCATATATAGATGACCTTGTCATCGCAAATTGCTTGATAGATGCTAGAATTGGTTGTGCATGCCTTGTCACATATTTCATTTGCCATCTTATTGTGTGAGCATGCTGGTTGCATATTTTACTCATTCGAGGACATCCACTTGTTGTTTTGATTGTTTGGTTTTATTTCCTTTTGCCAAGTCGATGGACAAGAATGCCTAAGAACCTCCTCTAGCTATCTATGCTTTTCTCGTCTCAAACTCTATTCATGCTACATCAAAAATTTGATCAAGTCAGATTCGAACCACTCTGTGTGAGGAGCGCTCGGAGTCCCCGATTCGTCATAGACTTAAACTTCCAAAACCTCTTTATGATTCTCGGTCTGACCGATACCCTACTTTTGGTCCTACCGAGATCATTAAGTTGATCTAGGTTTTTGATCTCGGTGCAACCGATTTGAACCATTCGGTCACACCGAGTTGCAACAACTGTATACAGTTCTGCATCTCGGTGCCACCGAGTTGTTCCACTCGGTCACACCGACAGGGTCGGGCTATATATAGTCACGGGCAAAAATTTGGAAATTTCTCCGAACCCCTTCGCTCGCGCGATAGCCTGCTCTACCAACTTGGTCTCCGGATCGTCTCCTCGCCGCCAGCCGCCTCCAGTCGCTGGTCTCCGTCACCGTCAACGGAAATTCAACCCCGCCGTTGCCGCCGTAGCGAGTCTCCGCCGAACTAGGGTATGGACTCGATCTTTGTGCTATTCCCCAATCCGATTCCTAGCACATTGAGATCATATTGATTCTAGCCACGTTTGATAAACTTATATCCAGTCAATGAACTCGTAGATTAGGTTTGATTCGAAAATTCTAGGTTTAGGTTTCCGCCGAAACCATCTCGGACCCACCGAGTTGAAAAACTCGCTCCCACCGATTTGGCTTATGCCATTGCACAAGTGAAACTCGGTCTGACCGAGAATTACTTATCGGTGTGACCGATTTTGGAACTCTGTGAAACCCTAGCAGTCTCGGTGCCACCGAACTGTGACTCGGTCTGACCGAGTTCACTAGTTTAGGTTCCAAAAACTGCTTCGGTATCACCGAGTTTGAAAATCGGTAGATCCGAGATGATTTCAGTGGGAAACTAAAACTAAGATTTTGAGTCATTCTTTTGCAAAAATCTCTGCATTTTGTGATGCTCATCTATTCTACCTCATCTATAAACTGTTCACAGGGTCAGCAGTCAGCTTGTTCATCATGTCAGACCAGAGTGATAGCCAGAACATGTCAGAAGAGCAAGTGCAGATGAGTGAGGGCACTAGTCCCTCAAGTTCTTCAAATGATGGCAGCAGAAGTACTCCTAGCAATCTGCCAAAAGCTGCCACCAGACAAAGGAAGAAGAGAACCTCAGACTCGGAAGATGAGGATTATGTGGCAGAAGAGGAAGCAACTTCCAAGAGAGTTGAGCCAGCATAGGGCATAAAACCAGGGATGAAGATCCAAAGGCCAGCAGGTAGGCGGCCTATGTCAAAGGCCAGAGCTTCAACTGAGAAGCCCACTCCCATTGAGCCAGTTGCTGCTGAAGGCAAGAAGAGGAAAGAAAGGGTGAAGAAAACTGTAGCCAGAGTGCTTGGCAAGGCTTCCATCATGGAAGATGAGGAGGAAGAAGAAGAGGTAGCTGCACCAGCACCTAAGGCACCCAAGCTGATGGGTGATGCCATAAGAACAGGGGCAGCTGCTTCCAAGGCCAAGCCAGCTCCAAAGCCAAAGCCAAAGAGGAACACAAGAAGCATCCCAGCTACTGAGAAGAACAAGGCCCCAGTGCCTGAAGCTGCAGAAGAAGAATAGAATGTTCTTAGAAAGCTCAAGCCCAAGATCCCAGACCACAAGAATGCTCATCCTGTGGCTGAGGATATGAAACTTAGGAGAGATTCAGGGCTCCAGAAGTGGAGAGAAGCAGACCCGTATGCTTCAAGGAGAAGGACTGCAGTTGACTACAGGTTTCACACCAAGGAGCAGCAAGACTTTTATGAGACAGTGCTGCTAGACAAGAAGCCAATTGTCTGTGATATGAGATGGGTTGATTGGAAATACATCAAGGACAACGAAGAGTACTACCCTGGAGTGCAGGACAGCTTCAAGGCGTGTGCAGTAGAGGACTTTGTTGGGCAGAAGCTCACAAAGTGGAACGAGGAACTCATCATGCAGTTCTACTCCATAGCCCATTTCTATCCAGATGGCAGGATTGTATGGATGTCAGAGGGTACGAGGTACCAGTCTACAGTTGCTGAATGGGCTCAGCTGATTAATGCCCCAGAAGAGCATGACGATGACTTGGACATTTATGCCAAGAAGAAGATGGACCACAACTCAATGTCAAACATGCACAAGGAGATTCCAAATGAAGCACTTGATACGTTCAAGTTTGGCTCAGTACACTATCTTCTGTCAGGGCTGCCAACCATCAACTGGATTCTTAGGCACACCCTATTGCCCAAGTCTGGAGATCACAAGATGATCAGGGGCCACGCGATCAACTTGCTTCATATCTTTGACGTGCCACAGAAATTCAAAGTCATGAGCCTTATGATTGAAACAATCAAGAGGACAGCAACAGACCAGAAGAGGAGCTGTGGATATGCCCCACAGATTCAGGAGCTCATCAACTCTAAGATGGGCACGGGCATATACTTATTGGACAAGGAACACCTGCCCATCCGTCCAGACTTTGAAGATAATCAAGTGGTCATGACTCAGAATGGGCCATCATCTGCCCAAGCACAAGCCAAGAAGGATAAGGCAAGGAAGGAGAAAGCTGCCAAGATGCCTAGTCAAGAGGAGGCATCTGAATATTTCCTAAAAACCAAACAAGAGCAGCTTGGTTACTTGATTGCATCCACCCTGCGGATTGAGCAAGGACTAGCCACCCTAACTCAGAACTAGGCAAGCTTAGAGAGGATCATGGAACAAAAGTTCTATGACTTGGATGTCAAAGTGACAGAGATTCAGACTGCAGTGGAGCAGCTCCAGGATGACATACATGAGAGGAGAGGCAAGACTACAACTGATGCCTTTGCCAGAGTGCCACGAGGTCCGAGGTCGTCTGTAGTGCTAGTTGCTGACCCCAGAGCCACCACGTTTGCACCAGCTACAGCCTCAGTTCCACCAGCTCCAGCGTCCACTTCAACCTCGACTCCGACCACGTATACAGAAGGATTCGTCCTTGGAGTGCTCCGGACTCCACCACCACCTGAAGATCAAGCCTGAGTGTCGACTTAGCACTATGCATTTTCTAGGAACTTTTTGGTAACTTGTTGCCAAAGGGGGAGAAAATGTATAGATCATAGGCTTCGAGAGATAGTGTTGCTTTTATTCTCTCTTGTTTTATTTGGTGGTTTTTCGAACTTTGTTTGCTTTTGTGTGAGATGCTATGTCATTGCTCGTGAGACAGTGATGATCATGTGTTTGATCATAAGCTACACTTAATGTTTGCTTAATATTATCATCTTATCTATCTTATGTGATCATTCACTATTCTTGGTGATGAGTGCATGTATTTCATTCTTATCATTTTAAGCGCTCCACCAAGATGTATATGACATGGAAGAGTAACCCATGACTCTAACTCTTTGTGCATTTGCAGTCCAAAGCAAATTTTAAATATGCACAAATTTAGGGGGAGCTATTACTTGTCACATACTTCTCAAAGCGACGATATATTTCATGCTTATTATCATTTGTCGAAGCTTTGATCTATATGTTGTCATCAATTACCAAAAAGGGGGAGATTGAAAGTGCAACTATCCCTAGGTGGTTTTGGTAATTCATAACAACATATAACTCATTGAGCTAATGCTATTCCAAGATGACTATTTCAGGAAACCTCAATGATTGGCATGGCATGGATGTGAAAGTGGAACCCTCAAAATGCTAAGGACAAAGGATTGGCTCAAGCTCAAAAGCTCAAGACTCTTCATTTTATATTTTAGTGATCCAAGATCACATTGAGTCTTTAGGAAAAGCCAATACTATCAAGGAGGGATGAGGTGTTGCTTAATGAGCCTTTTGCTTCATGTGCTTAGTGATATGCTCCAAAACCCTCAACTACTTAGCCATATCCACATATGACCTAAACCCTAAGCCAAACTCGGTCCTACCGATTCTTTCTATCCGGCGCCACCGAGTTTCACTTGTCATAAGCCACTGCCAAACCCTAGCAATTCGGTTCTACCGATAGGGATCTCGGTCTCACCGAGATGGGGTTGCAAACTCTCTGTTTCCCTTTCGTAACTTTTCGGTCTCACTGAAAGAGCGAATCGGTCCCACCGAGATTGCAATGTAAACTCTTTGTTTCCCTTTTGTAACTTTTCGGTCTCACCGAAAGAGCAAATCGGTCCCACCGAGTTTGCCTGACCAACTCTCTGGTTAGCTTATTACCAAACTCGGTCTCACCGAGTTTGTGTAATCGGTCTCACCGAGATTACGTTATGCCCAAACCCTAACCATATCGGTCCTACCGAGTTGCATGTCAGTCCCACCGAAAATCTCTAACGGTCACTAGGTTTACCTTTTTGGTCCGACCAAGTTTGTTGATTCGGTCCCACCGAGATTGGAAAACTGTGTGTAACGGTTGGATTTTGTGTGGAGGCTATATATACCCCTCCACCTCCTCTTCATTCGTGGAGAGAGCCATCAGAACACATACAATTCCAACTCATATGTTCTGAGAGAGAACCACCTACTCATGTGTTGAGACCAAGATATTCCATTCCTACCATATGAATCTTGATCTCTAGCCTTCCCCAAGTTGCTTTCCACTCAAATCTTCTTTCCACAAAATCCAAATCCTATGAGAGATAGTTGAGTGTTGGGGAGACTATCATTTGAAGCACAAGAGCAAGGAGTTCATCATCAACACACCATTTGTTACTTCTTGGAGAGTGGTGTCTCCTAGATTGGCTAGGTGTCACTTGGGAGCCTCCGACAAGATTGTGGAGTTGAACCAAGGACTTTGTAAGGGCAAGGAGATCGCCTACTTCGTGAAGATCTACCGCTAGTGAGGCAAGTCCTTCGTGGGCGATGGCCATGGTGGGATAGACAAGGTTGCTTCTTCGTGGACCCTTCGTGGGTGGTTGCTTCTTCGTGGACCCTTCGTGGGTGGATCCCTCCGTGGACTCGCGCAACCATTACCCTTCGTGGGTGGAGCCCTCCGTGGACTCGTGCAACCGTTACCCTTCGTGGGTTGAAGTCTCCATCAATGTGGATGTAGGATAGCACCACCTATCCGAACCACGGGAAAAACATCCGTGTCTCCAATTGCGTTTGAATTCTCCAAACCCTTCCCTTTACATTCTTGCAAGTTGCATGCTTTACTTTTCGCTGCCAATATACTCTTTGCATACTTGCTTGAATTGTGTGATGATTGCTTGACTTGTCCTACAATAGCTAAAATCTGCCAAGAACTAAAATTGGGAAAAGGTCAAGTTTTTATTTGGTCAAGTAGTCTAATCACCCCCCACCCTCTAGACATACTTTCGATCCGACAGCACCTCATTTCTTGTGGTGGAAATGAATGATTCGATGTATTCATTAACATTTTGTGTAGTTCCCATTGAAATCACGCTAAGCACCACTGTTTTCACAAATACAAAAAAAGTGATTTGGATAAAACAAATTTTACTATGAATTGACAGTTTAAATAGGCAACCTACATGATCCATGTAGAGCACACATTTAAAAAAATGGAACTCACCGGAAGGAATCCTAACACAACATGGTATTGGCCATCACAGCAACAAAGATGGGGACCCATGAGTCCTTCTGAGTTGAAGTTAGTTTGTTCTTGTGGGCAATAATGTAACCATCTCAGCTACTCCCTTCTTAGGAAGAGAGGATTGCCTTTTTATCCTGGCATAATCGGAACTAGGCACTTCATGTACTACATATTCTTCTTTGGAGGAGGATGATCTTGTTGTGCAAAGAGATGAGGACAACTAAATGTTAGCATCTTTGTTTGCTCGAAAAATGGAAAGGAAATATTTAAAACAACCCATATGAAGCACTTCTCAAGGACAATACCACTTTCTCATGACAGTATCTAAACAGTAGCACAACACCAATAGAGATGACAAAGCTCAATCATATGGATGAAATCCGTGGGCAAGTACCAACCTTATTCAGGAGGCTTATTGTGTAGAGCATATTGATGAAGCACTTCTCCGGAACCATCTGTTGGTATCTATTGCGGTTGCCATTCTTACTATATACTCCTCGATTAGTTTAATGTTTCCAACTTCTTCTTGTGCAGTTCCACTAAAATATATATTATGTTCAAAGAAGATCCCTGTTTGCACAAGTAGAGATAATTACATATTACATTAAGAGTGGCATCGAATCAGTGGCAAAACAATTGATTGTTCCAGCCATAACAATAAATTAAGATGCAAAACTATATCATTACTTGTGTCATCACAGTTCCAGTGCTTGATTACAGCACCGGGAGTTGATTTTTGTTTTTATTCCGCTTGTTCTTCCCCTTCATCACTTGGTTCAATAATAGATAAGATTCGCCTTCAATGGATGATTTGGCCCGCAATTAGGGAGCACAAGTATAGCAATGAACAACGACATTAATTTTCTAATGAAAGTGGCAAAATACATGCCAAAAGTTGTGAAATATCCTTATCTTACCTCAATGGGATATTAAGGTGCACATACAGATTGGAAGTCTTGTCTCCATTTGTGCGGTTCACTAAAATCAAGCAACACTACCATATAAGTAGCACAACATATGAAAGCACATTGCATAATCATGTGAAAGAAGGCTAGTACTGACCTCTCATGACGAGGAATTCAAACAACTCACAACAAGAAGATCCGAACCAAACTTGCCAACACGGATAGGAAGTCAGATCTTCTCTTGTGCAATTCCACTAAGATCAAGCAATCAAGCGAAATTGTCGGTGTGACATTTTGGTTGAACTGCACACAAAACACTCTTAAAACAAAAGTGTTTTGTGCAGTGCAACAAAAGGTCACAATAGCAATGAGGTGAAGTAGATAACCCTGTTTACAAGAGGTGCAAATGAAACAACTAGTGGTCAATAATGCTGGATGACACAAAAGCCAACAAAAAGAAGCATCTAACTTATCTAAATGGGAAAAAAAGCAAGACGGTAGCATTTCTCAAATGGTGGCGTTGATTCATATTAACAGAGAGATTATATTAATAATAAAATTTGTTAAACATGTAATTTGATTTTAACTGTGGCATTGCATCAATTTTCCCGTGGCATTATTAGAGGGTGTTTGTTTACAGGGACTTTTTGATGTAGGGACTAAAAAAGTCCCTTTCAGTCCCATCTAAACCAAACAGGAGGGACTTTTAGGGACTAAAAGTGGGCATTTGGGACTAAAGAAAGAAGACCCTGAGGGAGAGTCTTTTTGGGACTTTTTCCAACAGTTTCCCCTACCCCGCATCGCACCTTATCTCTATTAGTTCATTACTAGGGGTAACATGGTCTTTTAGCATGTCATTTAATAACCTATTGTCCATGTTTAGTTCTTGGAACCAAGCAGGTAGGGTCTAGGGACTTTTTTAGTTGGGACAAAAAAAGTCCTACGACTTTTTAACCAAATAGGGCCTTAGATTAACAACAGCTAAAGAGTTGCACGGGGACAATGGACGCGCCAGCACCATGTGCATCTACCGATGTATAAAGGGGTGATGCACAGTCCATTGCAACAAAGAACAAACAACCAAGGAGCATATTTGTGTTGGTCCCAGTTTTGTTATCTTTAGACACCTTTCCCTATGTGAGGGCAGCAAATCTAGTCCTGCTTAAACTCTATAGCCTTGTCCCCCAAAACAAAAGAATTAGTTCGTTACAGATGTGCGTACTGCGTTTGTCATTGTTTTCCCTTTTTGACCAAAGTAGGTGTTGGATAGCCAGTCTGTACTTGTGTTTCCTCCTTCCTTTCCTCTTTGAACCACGTCCTAGATTCGTGCTATACAACTTTCCCACCTTCCTTTCCTCTTTGAAACACGTCCTAGATTCATGCTATACAACTTTACCCACTACTTTCCCCCTTCCTTTACTCTTTGAACCACGTCCTAGATTCATGCTATAAAACTTTCCCCAGTACTTTCCTGTTTGATCCAACACCTAGATTCAAGTGCAGAAGCGGAAAAAGCCCACATGCAGCTAGAGCAATGCATGCGGAATAAGTAAATTATGCCTTAAGGTTCTTGGGGTGCGGTTCGTTGGGCGATCGAAGGCCGTACTGCCCACACTATGTATGGAGGCAAGGAAGAAAGGGTCGGAGGCCCTCCCGCGTCACCGCTAGGTGAAAGAGAATAGTTGCGCCGCCGCTAGGAGAATAGCAGTGTTAAGCCTCCTTCCCTTCCCAGCGGACGGATCCCGCTAGCTCTTTGACCAGCAGTGAGGGGAGAGAGAGACACACAAAGAGAGAGAGAGAGGCCAACAAAGTCTTTTTTAGATCTGGAAAGGGTGAGAGAGTGTGAAGAGAGCACCTACAAGCATTGAGGCTCCGGCGTGTATATATATAGTGGAGAGTGTGAAGAGTGCAAGCCCTAGAAAGCAACAAAATTATGCTCAAGTGCAGTTATCGAACCCGAGACCTCAAGTTTGATGAACGAACAGGCTAACCAGCTACACCACCCTCACATTATGTTTAACGAGAGGAAAATAACCTTTTATACATTCCTGCATTCGTGTTACAAGCATGTCGTGTTTTTTTTTGCTTTTGAGTCATTGGGATTTAAATCATAATCGTGTCATGTGGCTTTGGTGGTAAGTTCTTCTGTGATTTAAAGTAGTGTTGGTAGAACAGAAATAATGCAGCCTTAGTCACCTTACCTCTCTCCATGTAGTGCGTTGGGTCCCACCAGTCAGAGGGTGAAACAAACAAATTAATAAGAAAATTAAAAGCGCCAGCAGTGTATCTTACCTCACACATCTCTCTACTACTCGTGAACATTATCCAATTGATCCCTCTGTTCACTCACGTACTATTTTTAGTGAATCCTTATTATAGCATTCACACAATACGCATGCATGCACTCGCACACTAGCACGCAGTGAGCAGACACACAATAGTTAGCACACAACATGCACACACCGGCGATGAAGTTGAGGCCGTAGGGTCGTACTTCGGGAGCCGCACGACAATCGTGCCACCAAGGCGAGTAGAGCGACCTAGTGTGGGTGTCATCATAGTCATCATTGACGGCCATGTCATCTCAAGCATATGGAGTTCGTATGTGTTGCACCACAAGCTGCGAGATCTCAGATTTGGCATAGTGGTAGAGCAACATGTCGATGACCTCAGGTGGCAGGGTTAACAATGGGAACGGTGGACAATAGGCGAGGTACTGCATGAACTTGCGGCAATAGAGGTCATCGTGCGATTTGAGTCTGTGCTAGTGCTTGTGCATGCACTGCAAGCTGCACGCTGCATGCGTGTGCTGCTACTAAAGGTAGAAAAGTATATTTGCCGCGAGTTAATAACAACTGGAGGTTGGTGTAGCTGGTTAGCCTGTTTGCCCGTATAAAGCGTGATGTCTAGGGTTCGAACCACGCCCCCATGCTTATTTTAATTTTCGTTCAACTTCTTTCTTCCACCCAATGATAGGTAGGACCCGAATGACAGAGATAGAAAACTGATCTGACAAGGCACTGGGAGGATTCTTTGACTAGTAAATATGGATGAATACAGTGACCAAAGTAAACTTATAATCACCTCATCACGTATATAGTGACCAAAGTGACAGGGCGCTAGGAGGATTCTCGTAGTGACCGTATAATCACATCATCACGTATATAGTGACCGTATCGACCGTATTCTTGAGTACAGTGACCAAAGTGAACTTATACGATAAGTTCAATGACCAACAATGCATTTTACTCTTTCAATTATTTAGTTTGTACACTTTGCTCTCTTCCAATAATTTTGGGCACTTGTATTCGACCTAAGTCAGTGTGCCACCGTATCTCGTACTACTCCCTCCATCTAGTTGTATGTCACATTAGAAGGTGCAGCGGGACCAAGGTGCAAGCTGATTGGAGGAGAAGGAGAAACTTGACCGGTCCTTCCTCCAATCAAAGCCCTAATTTCTGTCTCTAAACACAACAATTAATCACAACAACTATGAGATGCCATTTTAGCTACCATGCAGGGCATGTATTAACTCACGTGCAAGCCGACTTTGGTTTCTTGACTGATCAACGCGTAGTTGCGCTCCATGCATTGGGCCATGCATTGGATTTCTGGGGGAGATAACAAGGCAGAGTAAGGGAGTGTTTGATTACATTGCTTAGTAGTAAGGAAATTGCTCGGCTAGCCCAGCTAGCCAGCTTTCGCTTTGCCAACCTTGCCTGGTCAAACGATTTAGTTCTTTTTCTTACCAGCCTTGCCCCATGAAAGTCCTTGTCATGAGTGGGTCTCTGATTTTTCCATGCGTGAAGTTTGCCGTCGGAAGCGAGACGATTTGGTTCTACTGAGCTAGCAAGGTTTTTCTAGCCCACCCAAGCTAGCTAGCCCACAAAAGCTAACATATTTTAACAGTTCCAAACGCCTAACCTTGCCCGACTAGGGTATAACTGTTCTTGCTAATGATCCAAGCGCTCCCTATGCTCGCTAGAAACAAGGCTAGGAGGGGATTGAGATGCGAAGTTAATGGACCACGCCTAAATTTTTTGGGAATATCTGATTTTTGTAAGATGACTTAACGCCTAGACATTGGGAGTACTACTCCTCAGTCCAGGTTTGATGGAATATTCGTCACCTCTTCTCTTCTTGTACGTACTCCATTTGTATCTCACTTCATGTGCCTTCGCACTCACACGAGATTCCTATTCTATGAACCAGTGTGTGCATGTGCGTGTGCGTGTGTGTGTGTTTAATAGCATGTGTGTACTAGAGAGAGCGACACAGCGACCTACTCCTACAGAGAGATTGTGTGTAGTGTATGATTTAGCCGTGAGAGTTGGTGCATCCTCTTGATACGTCTCCAACGTATCTATAATTTATGATTTCTCCATGCTATATTATCTACTATTTTGGACTATATTGGGCTTTATTTTCCACTTTTATATTATTTTTGGGACTAACCTATTAACCGGAGACCCAGCCCAGAATTGCTGTTTTTTTGCCTATTTCAGTGTTTCGGATAAACAGAATATCAAATCGAGTCCAAATGGAATAAAATCTTTGGAAACGTGATTTTCTGACCGAACGTGATCCAGGAGACTTGGACCCTACTAAAAGGGATCAAAGAGGCGGTCACGAGGGTGGGGGCGCGCCCCCTGCCTCGTGGGCCCCTCGGTGCTCCACCGACGTACTCCTTCCTCCTATATATACGCATGTACCCCCAAACGATCATAACAGGAGCCAAAAACCTAATTACACCACCGCAACTTTCTGTATCCACGAGATCCCATCTTGGGGCCTTTTCCGGAGCTCCGCCGGAAGAGGGCCGTCATCACGGAGGACTTCTACATCATCATAGCCTCTCCGATGAAGTGTGAGTAGTTTACCTCAGACCTTCGGGTCCATAGTTAGTAGCTAGATGGCTTCTTCTCTCTCTTTGAATCTCAATACAAAGTTCTCCCCGCTTGTGGAGATCTATTCGATGTAATCTTCTTTTTGCGGTGTGTTTGTTGAGACCGATGAATTGTGGGTTTATGATCAAGTCTATCTATGAATAATATTTGAATCTTCTATGAATTCTTTTATGCATGATTGGTTATCTTTGCAAGTCTCTTCGAATTATCCGTTTGGTTTGGCTAACTAGATTGGTAGTTCTTGCCATGGGAGAAGTGTTTAGCTTTGGGTTCAATCTTGCGGTGTCCTTACCCAGTGACAGAAGGGGCACCAAGGCACATATTGTATTGTTGCCTTCGAGGATAATAAGATGGGGTTTATTTCATATTGCATGAATTTATCTCTCTACATCATGTCATCTTGCTTATGGCATTACTCTGTTTTTAACTTAATACTCTAGATGCATGCTGGATAGCGGTCGATGAGTGGAGTAATAGTAGTAGATGCAGAATCGTTTCGGTCTACTTGTCACGGACGTGATGCCTATATACATGATCATGCCTAGATATTCTCATAATTATGCACAATTCTATCAATTGCTCAACAGTAATTTGTTCACCCATCGTAGAATACTTATGCTCTTGAGAGAAGCCACTAGTGAAACCTATGGCCCCCGGGTCTATTCTCATCATATCAATCTCCATCACTTTTATATTGTTTTGCTATTTACTTTTCCTTTACTTTTTATTTTGCATCTTTATATCAAAAATACCAAAAATATTCTATCTATCAGATCTCACTCTCATAAGTGTCCGTGAAGGGCTTGAAAACCCCTAATCGCGTTGGTTGCGAGTAGCTATCGCTTTGTGCATGTACGAGGGACTTGAGCGTGGGCTCCTACTAGATTGAAACCTTGGTTCTCAAAAACTGAGGGAAATACTTATGCTACCCTGCTGTATCATCCCTTCCTCTTCGGGGAAAACCAACGCAAGCTCAAGACGTAGCAAGAAGGATTTCTGGCGCCGTTGCTGGGGAGTCTACGCAAAAAGTCAACATACCAAGTACCCAACACAATCCCTATCTCTCGCATTACATTATTTTCCATTTGCCTCTCATTTTCCTCTCCCCCCAATTCACCCTTGCCGTTTTATTCGCCCTCTCTCTCTATCCTCCCTCCCTGTTTGCCTCTTTTGTCCGCTTGCTTTTTGTTTGCTCGTGTGTTAGATTGTTTTTTTGTCGCGATGGCTCAAGATACTACCAAATTGTGTGACTTCACCAATACCAATAATAATGATTTCCTTAGCACTCCGATTGCTCCTCTTACCGATGTTGAATATTGTGAAATTAATACTGCTTTGTTGAATCTTGTTATGAAAGATCAATTCATCGGCCTTCCTAGTGAAGATGCCGCTACTCATCTGAATAGCTTCGTTGATTTATGTGATATGCAAAAGAAAAAAGATGTCAATAATGATGTCGTTAAACTGAAGCTATTTCCTTTTTCTCTTAGAGATCGTGCTAAAGCTTGGTTTTCCTCTTTGCCTAAGAATAGTATTGATTCATGGAACAAGTGCAAAGATGCTTTTATCTCTAAGTATTTTCCTCCCGCTAAGATCATCTCTCTTAGAAACGACATTATGAACTTGAAACCACTTGATCATGAACATGTTGCACAAGCTTGGGAGAGAATGAAATTAATGATACGTAATTTCCCTACTCATGGTTTGAATCTGTGGATGATTATTCAAAAAATTTATGCCGGATTGAATTTTGGTTCTAAAAATCTTTTAGATTCGGCCGCGGGAGGCACTTTTATGGAAATCACTTTAGGAGATGCTACTAAACTCCTAGATAATATTATGGTTAATTATTCTCAATGCCATACTAAAAGAACTTCTAATAAAAAAGTGCATGTGATAGAGGAAATTAATGTGTTGAGTGGAAAGATGGATGAACTTATGAAATTATTTGCTTCTAAGAGTGTTTCTTCTAATCCTAATGATATGCCTTTGTCTACTTTGATTGAGAATAACAATGAATCTATGGATGTGAATTTTGTTGGTAGGAATAATTTTGGTAACAACGCTTATAGAGGGAATTTTAATCCTAGGCCATATCCTAGTAATCCTTCTAATAATTATGGGAATTCCGACAACAACTCTTATAGAAATTATAATAAGATGCCCTCTGATTTTGAATCTAATGTTAAATAATTTATTTCTTCGCAAAAGAATTTTAATGCTATGATTGAAGAAAAATTGCTTAAGATTAATGATTTGGCTAGGAACGTTGATAGAATTGCTCTTGATGTTGATGCTTTGAAACTTAGATCTATTCCACCTAAGCATGATATTAATGAGTCCCTAAAATCCATGAGAATTTCAATTGATGAGTGTAAAGAAAGAACCGCTAGCATGCGTGCTTCCAAAGATGCCTTTATTAAGGCATGTTCTTCTAATTCTTATGAAAATCAAGATGAAGATCTAAAAGTTATTGATGTGTCTCCTATTAAATCTTTATTTTGCAATATGAATCTTGATGAAATTGGATATGATCTTCCTTTACCTAGAAGGCGTTCTAAAAATTCGGAGTATTTAGATCTTAATGATGAAATTGATGAAAGTGGGATTGAAAGAAATAAAAATCTAGATGTTGCTAAACCCACTATATTGGATTTCAAGGAATTTAATTATGAAAATTGCTCTTTGATTGATTGTATTTCCTTGTTGCAATCCGTGCTAAATTCTCCACATGCTTATAGTCTAAATAAAGCTTTTACCGAACATACTGTTGATGCCTTGATGCAATCTTATGAAGAAAAACATGAGTTGAAAGTTTCTATCCCCAGAAAACTCTATGATGAGTGCGAACCAACTATTAAAATTAAAATTAAAATTAAAGATCATGAGTTTTATGCTTTGTGTGATTTGGGTGCTAGTGTCTCTACTATTCCCAAGACTTTGTGTGATTTACTAGATTTCCGTAATTTTGATGATTGCTCTATAAACTTGCATCTTACGGATTCCACTTTTAAGAAACCTATGGGAAGAATTAATGATGTTCTTATTGTTCCAAATAGGAATTATGTGCCCGCAGATTTCATTGTTCTTGATATAGATTGCAATCCTTCTTGCCCTATTATTCTTGGTAGACCTTTCCTTAGAACGGTTGGTGCGATTATTGATATGAAGGAAGGGAATATTAGATTTCAATTTCCATTAAAAAATGGCGTGGAACACCTTCCAAGAAATAAAATAAAACTACCATACGAAACTATGATGAGAGCCACTTATGGATTGCCTACCAAAGATGACAATACCTAGATCTATTCTTGCTCGTTATGGCTAGCTGGGGCGTTAAACGATAGCGCTTGTTGGGAGGCAACCCAATTTTATTTTTATTCCTTGATATTTGCTCCTGTTTAGTAATAAATAAATTATTTATCCTCTGTTTAGGTTGTGTTTTTCGTGTTTAATTAGTGTTTGTGCCAAGTAGAACCGTTGGGAAGACTTGGGGAAAGTCTTGTTGAACTTGCTGTAAAAAACAGAAACTTTAGCGCTCACGAGAAATGCTGTCATTTTTATTTGAAGAGTGATATTTAGTTAATTATTTTTGCAGATGATTAGTAGATAAATTCCTCACGTCCAGCAATTTATTTTAGAATTTTTGGGGTTGCAGATCTTTCGCTAGCTACAGATTACCACAGACTGTTCTGTTTTTGACAGATTCTGTTTTTCGTGTGTTGTTTGCTTATTTTGATGAATCTATGGCTAGTAAAATAGTTTATAATCCATAGAGAAGTTGGAATACAGTAGGTTTAGCACCAATATAAATAAAGAATGAGTTCATTGCAGTACCTTGAAGTGGTCTTTTGTTTTCTTTTGCTAACGGAGCTCACGAGTTTTCTATCTTGAGTTTTGTGTTGTGAAGTTTTCAAGTTTTGTGTGAATTCTTTTGATGGATCATGGAACAAGCAGTGGCAAGAGCCTAAGCTTCGGGATGCCCATGGAACCCCCAAGATAATCCAAGGACACAAAAAAGTTAAAGCTTGGGGATGCCCTGGAAGGCATCCCCTGTTTCCGTCCACTTCCATCGGTAATTTACTTAGAGCTATATTTTTATTCACCAACATGATATGTGTTTTGCTTGGAGCGTCTTGTATTATTTGTGTCTTTGTTTGTGAGTATACCACAATAATCCTTACTGTACACACCTTTTGAGAGAGCCAAACATGAATTAAAATTTTATAGAATACTCTATGTGCTTCACTTATATCCTTTGAGCTAGATAATTTTGCTCTATGTGCTTCACTTATATCCTTTGAGCTAGATAATTTTGTTCTATGTTCTTCACTTATATCTTTTGAGCTAGATAATTTTGCTCTATGTGCTTCACTTATATCTTTGGAGCTAGATAATTTTGCTCTATGTGATTCACTTAGATCTTTTAGAGCACGGTGGTGGATTCGTTTTACAGAAACTATTGATCTCTCATGCTTCACTTAAATTAATTTGAGAGTCTCTTAATAGCATGGTAATTTGCCTAATAGTAATATGCTTGGTATTCAATATTTGTGAAACTTTCTTTTGAGTGTGTTGAATACTAAGAAAAGATTGAAGCATGATAATTGTTTTGAGATATGGAGGTGATAATATTAATGTAACGCCCCGAGACCGTTGCGCCAGGTGTCTTCCAGTTATTCGTTGTTGTTGCCTTGTCATTCGCTTGTGTGTTGCATCTTGTCATGTCATCATGTGCATTGCATCATCATGTTTTCCAAAACTTGCATCCGTCCGGGTTCCCCCAGTTCCGTCCGTTGTCCGTTTTGAGTCCAGACACACTTGCACGCGCCTGCGGCATGTCCGAAATAGTATTTTATAAGTGGCCGGAAAATGTTCTCAGAATGGGATGAGAGTTGGCATGCGGTGTTGTTATAGTGTTAGTAGGTCGCCTGCCAAGTTTCATCGCATTCGGAGTTCATTTGATAGCCCAACCATTAAACTATAGCGGCAGTATAGCCGGTCTATCGTCGGACGTTTTCGGTCTCCGGAAACAGTCGCCGGGCCTCCCTCTCTTCTCATCTCTCAGCTCGAGACCGTCTACACAGCTCTCTACCTACCGCCAGGCCTAGCCGAAGCTCTCTCGTCAGCCTGTGGACCTCCTCGCGCACGCGTCCGAATGCTGTCCCGGACCCAACCCGGACAATCGTCACCGTTGTGTCCGGATCATCCCTGAACGTCTACAAAACATCACCGTTTCTTTGTTTGGAATCCCTAACCCATTCATCTCTGACCGTACGATTTTGATCGGATGATCCAAAATAGTCCTCCTATCTATATTCTGGTATTTATAGACCACCCCTAACCCTAAATCCTAGGACATTTGTCCCCCTAGCCGCCGCCACCCACTCACCATTTTCCCCTCGGGATCCATCCCCACCTATCAGCATCTAACCCCTGATCCCCTCCTCTTGATCTCGTTCGGATCAAGGCCACCACCGCCTCCGCCCGAGAGCCACCAGCAGGACCCCGTCAAGCCCCCGCCTTGTCGAGTTTTCCTCGCCGCCCGGATCCTTTCCCCTACCGCCGGACCTCCCTGCAAGCGCTCGCCCGTCTCCATGCTCGTTTTGGTTCAGGAGAGGAGCTCCTGACCATGCCTCCCACGTTGCCGCCTGCTCGCCGGAGCGCCGTCGCCGGTGACCACCTTTAGCAAGACCCCCGCGCCCCTGCCTCTCTTTTCCTTCTCTGCTGAAGCCCTCTCTCTCTTTCCCTCACGATATCACTCTCTCTGTGTCTTCGCAGCATCGCCAGGGATGGCCTCCCGCACATCCGCCAGGTCGACCCCTCTCGGGATTTCGATGCTGCTCCTCCCGCCGGAGAGCACCACCAGCAGCGCCGCCAGGCCTCTGATCCATTCCTTTTTCCTTCCCTCTGGCCTGAGCATAGCTCCGCCTCTGCTCGATCTGCTGCCCTTCGTCTATGCTTTGCCCCGCGCCCTGTGTCCTACCGGGAACCGGCTCCCCATCATCAGGACTTCTCGGATCCGCGCCGTCGCCTCGCGATGCCCCGACCTCGAGCTCTTCCCGCTGCCGCCTGCTTCCTTCCATCGAGCGCCGGGTCAAACGAGAACAGCTCCAGCTTCTCCTCACCTCCATCCGTCGCTGCCGCCTCGGCCTCGGACCTGTCGGGTCCCTCGCCCTCGCCGCTCCCGACTGACTTTGCCGGAGCCGCGCCTCCCCTTACCTGAGAGCGTCGGCCATCTCCCTCGCCGGAGGCACGTCCTGCTTCCGGTCGAGCAGCGCCTTGTCATGCGCCTCCTCTGCCTCTGTTCGAGAGGAGATGATGCAGACGCGCCCGATCGCTCGCGTTGACCGCAACCTGCCCTTCTCCTTTGCCTCCTGGGCCACCAGGAACCTTGTCGGGGAAACTGATCCACGAACATCTATGGGGCCGGCGGACCGAGCCCCTTTCGGTTCGGCGGGGGGCGGAGATCACACGAAGAGCAGATCGAGGCGAAGCACACGAGCAGTTTACCCAGCTTCGGAGCTCTCTGGAGAGATAACACTCCTACTGCTGCTTGTTTGATTATCTTGTGTTCTTGCTCCAGAGAGAGAGCGTAGTGTTTTTTTGGGTTCCGAACCAGTCAAACCCCCTCTACGTTGCGCATGGGCCTCCTTTTATATGCTAAAGGGGTCACCGACAGGTGGCAACGCAGAGAAGGGTACAAATGTAAAAAGTGAGGTGGTTGGTACAGTTACTTGTACAGTGCACCCTACCTAACCCTGACGGCAGGGGACAAGGGTATTAAATGCCCGTCTGAGTCGCCCAAACAGTGCAGAAAAGGACCATTAGGGGCGCCATCGTCCGCCACGATGGCGATCTTGTCAGCTTCGCATGCCACTGCGCACCGCTGGCTGCACAGCCTCCCGCCACGCGCGCCTGGAGAGGCCCCCAGAGCGACACGTTGGTGGATGCGCTGGAGCGTGGGCACAGAGTGGCCGCCTGCCGCGGCAAGCGCCTTGCCGCTGCTGTTATCTTGTCGGGTCCGGAAGCTTGTCGCTCACCGGGCCTCGAGGTACCTTGGTTGGTCTTCCCGGCAAGCTCCTCTTGCCGGGGCCTTGTTGCCTTGCCGAAGCGCGTGGCGCGTCGCGGCAAGTTCCTTGGAGTGCCTTGGTTGGCCTTCCCGGCAAGCTCCTCTTGCCGGGGCCTTGTTGCCTTGCCGGAGCGCGTGGCGCGTCGCGGCAAGTTCCTTGGAGTGCCTTGGTTGGCCTTCCCGGCAAGCTCCTCTTGCCAGGGCCTTGTCTCCTGAGCTTAAATACTTTGTTCTTGAATGGCTCCAAGGGAACCACGGAGGATCTTGGCGTTCGCCCGGCAAGCCTTGCCGCGGGGTGCTGCAACTGCCCGTGCACAAGTTCGGGGTACTAGGGTACCCCTATTCTAGTACACCGACAAACCTCCCCAACCCGGCCTGCTTCGGCCTCCCTCCACCACTAGCCCGACCTGGGCCTCTGGTGAGAAGCCCAGTCCGCCCAAGATGCAGCCCAGTTTCTGTTTTTTACAGATTTGCAAATTTAGTTATTATTCCAGTAAAACAGTTTTGCAGAAAACCCCCCAAGCATCATGCATTTAATAACTGTTGAACCATGCATCAGATTAAAACAAACTTAATATAAAAGTTGTTTAGAATTATCTAGTTTCATAATATGCCATTTTCATGCATGTTTAAAATGTTTAAAATTCTCTTTGTTTAAATTTGCTCCCATGCCATGTTAAAATGATTTAATTCATAACTAATTAACCGTAGCTAGGTTTTAAACAAACTTTATATGTAAATGGGGTAGAACAGTACCAAATCCTAATATAAGCATATGGGGATTTACCGGAATTGTTGTTCGTTGCTTCCGGCCTCATTTAAATTTGCCTAGATAGGTAGTTTTCATTTGCTTCACTCTCTTGCCATGTTTAACAACATTTAATATTGTTGGGTACATAAACGAGATCGAAATAAATAATGGATTGTGGTGCATTGTCAATATGCATCCCGATGCATATTGAGCGCCACTTAATTTGTAGGATTGTTTGTGCACTTTGCCATGCCATGCCTCATTAAACCGGACATGCATCATACTTGTTTGCGCATCGTGCCATGCTTATGTGGTGGTTGTTTACTTTGTTATTTGCTTTCTTTCCAGTATAATTCATCTCGGTAATCCGGTAACGTTGTATTGTGAGGATTCGTTCGACTACGTCCGTTTATCTTCTTCACGGACTCATTCTTCTTCCTTGCGGGATTTCAGGCAAGATGACCATACCCTCGAAATCACTTCTATCTTTGCTTGCTAGTTGCTCGCTCTTTTGCTATGCCCTATGCTGCGATACCTACCACTTGCTTATCATGCCTCCCATATTGCTAAACCAAGCCTCTAACCCACCTTGTCCTAGCAAACTGTTGTTTGGCTATGTTACCGCTTGCTCAGCCCCTCTTATAGCGTTGTTAGTTGCAGGTGAAGTTTGGAGCTTGTTCCATGTTTGGAACATGGATATTTGTTGGGATATCACAATATTCTATTATTTAATTAATGCATCTATATACTTGGTAAAGGGTGGAAGGCTCGGCCTTATGCCTGGTGTTTTGTTCCCGGATTTTGCGTTCCTTACACGGTTGGGTTATAATGGGAACCCCTTGACAGTTCGCCTTGAATAAAACTCCTCCAGCAAGGCCCAACATTGGTTTTACCATTTGCCACCTAGCCTTTTCTTTCCCTTGAGTCGGCCAGCTCAAGGGTCATATTTATTTAAACCCCCAGGCCAGTGCTCCTCTGAGTGTTGGTCCAACCTGTCAGCTGCCGGTGGCCACCAGGGGCAACTCTGGGCTGGCCTACCGGAACCTTGGACAATCTGGTGTGCCCTGAGAAAGAGATATGTGCAGCTCCTATCGGGATTTGTCTGCACATTCGGGTGGCTTTGCTGGTCTTGTTTTACCTTTGTCGAAATGTCTTGTAACTGGGATTTTGAGTCTCATCGGGTCTTCCCGCTAGAAACAATATCCTTCGTTGACCGTGAGAGCTTGTGATGGGCCAAGTTGGGACACCCCTGCAGGGTTTTGAACTTTCGAAAGCCGTGCCCGCGGTTATGGGCAGATGGGAATTTGTTAATGTCCGGTTAGAGATAACCGGAAGTTGATCTTAATTAAAATACATCAACCGCGTGTGTAGCCGTGATGGTCTCTTCTCGGCGGAGTCCGAGAAGTGAACACGGTGTTGGAGTAATGCTTGACATAGGTTGTTCTAGGATCACTTCTTGCTCATAGTTTCTCGACCGTGCTTTTGCCTTCTCTTCTCGCTCTCATTTGCTTATGTTAGCCACCAAATATGCTAGTCGCGTGCTGCAGCTCCACCTCATACCTTTTACCTTACCTATAAGCTTAAATAGTCTTGATCGCGAGGGTGTGAGATTGCTGAGTCCCCGTGACTCACAGATACTTCCAAACCAGTTTGCAGGTGCCGATGAAATCGTGCAGGTGACGTAACTGGGCTCAGGAGGAGCTCGATGAAGACTTTGTTTGTTGTGTTGTTTCATTCCAGTTGATCAGTAGTGGAGCCCAGTTGGGACGATCGGGGATCTGTGTAGCATTTGGGGTAGTCTTCTTTTATTTTGGTTCCGTAGTCGGACCTTGATTGTATCTGATTGATGTAATGCTTTATTCATGTAATTGTGTGGAGTGGCGAGTGTAAGCCAACTATGTATCTCTTTCCCTATGTATTACATGGGTTGTGTGAAGATCACCTCACTTGCGACATTGCTTTCAATGCGGTTATGCCTCTAAGTCATGCTTCGACACGTGGGAGATATAGCCGCATCGAGGGCGTTATAAGTTGGTAATCAGAGCCTTCCTTGACCTTAGGAGCCCCCTGCTTCATCGAATCGTTGGTGTTGTTGAGTCTAGAAAAATGTTTTGAGTCATTTAGGAATTATATATCAGAGAGTTAGGAATTCTTTTTACTCCTCAGTCCCTTCGTCGCTCTGGTGAGGCATCCTGACATAGAGTTTTGACTCATCTCTTCTCAAATTTCACTAAAAAAATTTAGGATCACGCGGGTATCTTGGAATCGTTCCGATGGTTTTGTGACGAGAACATTGTTCTTGGTGCCTCCTGACATTTAGGGGTTGTGGCAGTGTCCCGGGGAGTTGAGCTCCGAGGTGTTGTCGTCACAATTTTGTCGTTGCAGTTCTGGAATACCTGAGTTTAGCGCCGACATTGAAAATCTCTTTTATGCAGTTGTTGGTGAGATAACCTCGATGCCACCCAGTACTAGGGTGGGAGTTCGGGAGTATTTCCATAACTCGTATAACAGATGCTTTTCGAAGGTTGAGGTAAATGATTTCCGAAGGTTTCTTGGTTATGTGTTGAAGGATGGATACAGTTGGATGTAGGATTTGTTAGTTTTGGGTGAGATATTATGCTTCCCCGGTATCCCCAACACCTGATTGCATAACCAGAAAATTTCGGGAGTTTATAAGTGGGAATTCAAGTAGCTCTTAGGATATCTTTCCGACAGATGTATGATATGAAATTGGGGTTCGACGTCTAGTGGTCCGCCTATCCACGGTTGGTTTTACAGTGGTCTCGTTGTGTCTTAAAGAGTCCTTGTCTATGCCGACTCGGGGACGCTTCGTATGTCATGTGCACTGCCTTGTACATGATGGTGATGTACGATCGAGCCCGTGTAGGCCCCACCACGAAAACTTCGAACGAAATCTCTATCATATGTTTGTTCCGGCTTATTCTGCAAGCCAATCTTTTGTTTTGCCTTGAGTTGTGGTATTCGAGTTGCTTCGAAGTCAAATGTTGATTCCATCCCTTGTCTAAGCGGTGTTCTCATACTATGATGGGAATACTAATCCTTCATGATAATCGAGATTGTTATGTCAATCCTTTTCAACAGGTGTGTCTCTGTTCAAGTGGATCTGATTACTTCAACATTCGCAAGATCAATTATCAGTTCTTCTCAACGGCGTTTGTTTCATCCGTTCCAAGTTGTCTTTGTTTCCCACCCTCCCACCCTTGCTTTTCTTGAAGGATTCAGATTTCTTCATCAAGTATCCACTTGATTCATGTGAACTTTCTTCTTTCCTTTCATTCAATGGTTGTATCCGGTGATTCTCATGAAGATTCTAACGGAGCTTTTAGTTCATCATTCTTCATTCTATTTTTTCTTCTCCGGTGGATTCAATTCAAGCTTTCGGTGTTGATCATATTCTTTTCCTTGTTTCAAATACCTTCTCATACCGGTGCACCTCATAATAATTCACTTCTCACTATTCATTTGTTCGGGAGTGCTGAAGATATCTCGGAAGGCTCGTCTTTCCGTTCAATTTCCGTTCAAACCTACCTCGAGGTTGTTATCTCATCCAAGCCATTTAAATCATCCGGTGCAATATCTTTGAAGTAATAGTTCTAAGGTGTTTCTTTTGAGTGGGCCCTAACCCACAGGTCTTTTCCCAGGATCTTACCTGACTCTTCTTATTTACCCGGAGTTATTCTCAAATTCATTTCAAAGTTTGACGTAAGAATGATTCATCATCAGTCATATGTATTTCTCCAAGATCTTTCAAATTCTTTTCATCGTTGGTTCAACCTTTCTAATTTACATCCCGAAGTATCTAAACAATTCATGGTGGTGTTTCTAATCGTCATTCTCTGCATTTGATCCCTTGAATCTTGTTTCGTTCTATCAAAGATTCGTGGTTCTAGCTTAATGCCATCCTCTCATAATTGTTTTGATTGTGAGTATTCTTTTCACCTATCCGGAGCTTTTCTTGAGTTGTTTCCATTTCTTTACTCCGGAGGCCATCTTCTCAGAATTATTCATTCTCAGCTTTCAGCTCTTTTTCTCTAAATCTTACCGGTGCCTCATTCAAGTATTCTCTTATCAGCGCTTGATCTCTTCGTTCTCTTGTATCTAAATTTCCCGAAGTATCTTTGTTCGTTTTCAATTTCTTACCTGTGATTCATCTCTTTTCTTCATTCATTTTAATTCTGACGGTGGTTCTCCCAAGATTCTTCTTCATTCGTTTAGCATATCAATGCATTCATTTGTTCTTTCCAATCCTACCATTGGCTCATTCAAGACCTTCCCAAGTTTATGTTATACCTCTCTTAATCTTTTCTACGAGAATAAGTAATATGTCAAATCCGTTGATTGTCATCAATTTAATTGGTGAAACATAAGCATAATGTAATTCTTATTCTTGTTTCATCGAGTGAACTCAATTGCTTATTCCGGAGGTTCTTCAAATTCTTGATTTCTTTTGTTCATCTTTCTTTTCCCGGAGTTCCAAGCTCTCTCAATTTTCTCGTCATGAGGATCCATCTAATCATTGCAAGTCTTCACCTTGTGTTTTCCAACTTCTCTTTCATTTCGTTTGGTCATTTCTTTTATTACCGGAGTTCGTCATGGAGGCTCTACATGGTGGTTCATCAAGGATTTCTTTCATTCTTCAATTGTCCTCAAGATTTCCCTCAAAGTTAAGATCCGTCAAGCTATACTCTCAAATAAACATGGTGTTCAATACATGTCTTGTTTTGAGGAGTTTTATCTTTCTTCATCTTGCAATCCGGAGTGCAATTCTTTCTTCCATACCATTTAAGGTGGTGCTATGTCATTCTTGATAATTTGAGTTCATGTTTCATGATTCACATGTTGTTAAAAATGAGATATTTTAAATCCATCAATCTCGTCATTGGAGTTATCTTGGGTTATGTTACACCTAAAGTTTTCCCTAAGGAATGTTGCTATCTATGGTGCTCATAAATGACCCAAGTTATTCATTGATAAGCACATTTCATATGCATCTTTTGTCACTCAAATATGCGGTTTATTGAGATATATTCATTCACTTCTTGCTATGAATTGTTGCATATTTGCATGAAAATCATATAAAGGGGTCATTTACACTCAGTGGTTTGTTTTGCAGAAAAGTGCAAGAAGGCACTATAAACTTCAAGATCTGGACTAAGTGGCTAAGAGAACGAAGAAGAGGAGGAAGAATGGATTTGTGTGAGAAGAAACAAAGTAACCAGGGGGCCAACTTGAGAAGAGAGGGATGTTCTCGCGAAGGAAGAAGGAAGCAGGAGGGCCATTGTGCAAATGGAAGATCAGATCGAGGGGTCAAAATCCCTAGCCATCACCATCCACAGTGCCGCCTCATCACCTCACGGCGCCGCCCATGCATC
>NC_057803.1:343849454-343856703 GCF_018294505.1 Triticum aestivum | reverse complement strand
CTAGGTAGACAACAATTCCACACCTAAGAAGGTGGTAAACGATTGTCAACGTAGCGAGGAGTTGAGTTGCCATGATACCACGACGAAACATCCTGGAGGAGGGTGATTCGTAGATTATTACCTTAAGTGGCAAAAAGAATTACTTTTGATTCAGAGATCATTGAAACTCTTTAAACCAGCCTAAGACAATTCTCGAGCGATCGTTTGGAGGGGGTCGGTAGAATGGCATACTCGGACTTGGATGATGTGGATTACCTTGTTGAAGACAACGCAATGGATGAATTTGCTTATCACCGGAAATGGAAGAGACCCATGGTAGAATGACACATTGGCGGTGCAAGCTGGGAACAAAATGCAAATGCTGGGAATGATTCTGGTAACTGGGGAAGAACCCAACAATAGAGAGTGGATTCACTGTTTGAGAAGGTCACAGCATTGCCGAGGGAACTGAGAGCATCCCAATTAGAGCCGATGATAACACGTAGCGCTTGTGCATGCTCTCAAGAACTTGAGCATTTCCACAACCATCAAGGTTTTATCAACAACCGCGTCAAGGGTGCTGACAACACAACATACTACCATGGTGAATAGCGATGGACGATGCAGATGCAAAGGAAGATAACACCTTCTCAGATTTCACCCTTGACGGGGCCAAGGAAATAAAATTTGGATGATCGACCGAGAGACATTTAGCACTCCGCTTCTGATGTTCTCCTTGATGTGCTAGCGTAACCATTCATAGATATGGTTTGATATCTAGAACATCAAGTAAAAAGGTCGGACTTCGGGATCTCAAAATCCATAGGGGCAACTAGGGAGTAAATCCTACAAAATCCCTATGGGGAGGTGGCCAACTTCCTCAATCAAGATATTATAATAACAGGTCTTCCGGCTGGATGTGTTGGCCACGACATCCACTTTACCGGTTATCGAGGGACCAATATTATAGTTCTTGGGAAATATTCCAACCATCATATCTGCCTGAGACTCAGATCTGGTTGGTGTCAGGATATTCCAGGCTCATCGAGTCCAGGAGGAAAAAATGAAAGTTTGCAACACAAATCGACGAGATGACGTTGCAGGATTCTCGGGAGATGAACTACGATAGCAAGCTCCAAAACATGAGCTGGTTCTGCTACAAACATGTGAACATGTTGTCCAAGACAAGCATGACCACAAAGTAGTCTTATAATAAAACACTACCGAGTTCAGGAGGGGGAACCATCATTAATGACATCGAAGTCTCCACGCGTGGAAGTCCAAAGAGTTCACCTTGGACAGACTCCTTTATCTTTGAACAACTTAATCAGTGGCTTGGTGTGCTAGGATATACATATAGAATGGAGGTTGCAAATCTCCGTACCACAGAATACTTCGCACGTATGCATGACTGACTTGGGATGATTCCAGAGGAAGCAAAACTAACTTTCTCAAATTCTCGGCGGCAACTTTCACCAAATGCACGTGTATAAGAGGAAGTCACTCCTTTCATCAAACAAATACTTCATGAGCTAGCATGAAGAAAATGCTTTCAAAAGTTTCCAACACTAGCTTAATGTCCAACAAAATCATGGAGGAGATAAGGATGTTGTCAATGGGCTCAACAACAATTCATCTGGGTTTCCTTTTAAAAGGAATTCCATAGTTAAGTGAACACGGTGATAGCATTGGTCAGACCCAAAAGATATAATGGTGTATGCTCGAGGGATCAACCACGAATAAGACAACATTACGAGCATCGTTGGTACTGATTTGATTTGATGATAGCCCACACTCAAATCAAAGGATTGATAAGACAATAGATCCAGCAACTGATCACAGGGACCAATCGATGAAGATATCATCTTTCTCCAACACACACTACACAAGAATATTCCTTTGGAACAAACTAAGTTAGGCAAGCTTTTATCTTCCAACTCTCCAAGTTGTTGTCTAGCTTAACCAACTAGCTCAGGGATATCTAACACTGATTCTTGGAGAGAAGGTGGTTCACAAGAAACCAACTTGATCACGAGCTCAACATAACAGTCAGGGAACAACCTGGTAATACTTCCGAGAAGATATTCGGAAAATCACGAACCACCGGTATGTTACTAAGCTCGAGAACAATCTCGCTTTTGAGGGCAAGACAATATGATCAAATGAGTGAGGACTTGACAAGATCCTAACTCATCAATCGAAGGGTGCACCGAAATAAGGACTAGGTAGCACGATCAGTCTTAGAAGGATGATTCAAAAATCAATACGCTGAGAATGAGGTTATCGTCCATTTAACTACCAAGCAACAAAGTTGCTAGCAGTATTGATTTCACACGCCACGATCCACTTGTCGGCATTCCGGTTACAATAACACAGGAACCGAGGAATGAACAGTGATGGCAAGAAGTATCACTGTACCAAGAGTTCATAGGATGGTGTGCAATTCCTATAACAATCTCGATATAAAATATGTAATACTCCAAGGTAGAGCAGAAAAAAAGCTGGATTAGCAATTTGATCTGCGGAGCACAACTTCTTTGACCCAATCCTGGATATGGATGAGGTATTGGAGTTTGTTTCTCCAAGTCATTCAGGACAGAATGGCTTGACGGACCACAAGGGTAATAGGCATCGATAAACGAACGCACGCATACTCTTGACTATCAATTGATAGGCGAGGGTCAGAGGACAACTAAAGAGGGACAACTCGAAGGAACATACGATTTTCTGAGTTGTGGATGCATGGTTTAGCATGTCGAACGAAGTTCAACATAATTCTTCCGGATAACCCATGCAGAAAGGTTGAGCTGGCAGAGTCACAATATAGCATGGAGAACTCATAGAGGGCCTGTTGTGATCTTTTGATCCAACAAACTTCTGCCATAATGGTTCATGGTATTTGGAAGAACGATATACCACGGACCTCGAGGACTATCACAAAGGTTACTAATATACTAAAAGAACTAGCAACACTATCAACATGATGTAAGTAGGGTGAATATCAGGTTTAAGAACCCAGGAATAGAATACCTACTAACTAAATGGCATCACGGGATGCTTTCGATAATGACGGCCAGAGTCATCACACTGGAACATAAATCATGGCTAGACTACTAGATGATCCCCTGAGACACCTAGGGTCATAACAATAACTCCAACATAAAGGTTGAGGCAGTAGAGTACCTCGGCTCAACAATTTGTGTGATTAACCTGGCCTAACAGACATTGAAACCGGAGAAAAAGGATTTTGCAAATGCATCAGACTCTTTAGAAACCTGGGATGACTCGGACAGCATAACGGCTGTAAATGCTCAGAAAAGATTTGAGACATTCACAAAAATGGTGGCATAACCACTCAGAAGCACAATATCAAGGTCTCGAGATCAACAATTAACATACGGAAGTAGTAGAAACTGAACTCAACCTTAAATCCAACAATCTTATAAGTCCACTGATTAGTAACACGTGATCCTAATAGAAAGAAGAGATAGCCTAGTTCTTAATCCCCGTAGAAGAGAAGATGATGACTCAGATCAGAAAGCCATGAGGTATAAGGAGTAAAAAGAGCCTTACGTTCCATCCCACAATCAATTCCCTTATATAACTAAAGAATTTCTAGACTCAACTTCGACCAGTTTGGCTTGGTAACCTACAGGCAGTCAAGCTCTGATACCAACGCTGTCAGGACCCCGACTCAATGCCACATCGATCTAGCATGTAACACCTCATATCACTTTGCGGCCTCACGCACGGTATTCCCACGGGTGTCGCCTTACCTGTGCCCGGGACCGTTTGCGCCTTTTGGCACACGTATATGACAGTGTCGCTAGCATCCATATGATAAGGAGCCCGGGCTGACATGGCTAGTCGTAAACCCAAAGTGGCACAAACTTACAGGGACAGGCATCCATGACCCAGCTTCGAACGTGTCGGTCATCAGCGAGTGAACCCAGGCTGTAGCACTGGGCTAGCAGGACTCCAGTGAACCGGGCTATAGCGGGCTAACAGGACTCCGGTATTCATCGCGCGACATTTCCCCGAAGGGACAGACACAGGAACGAAGAAGGACACATGCCGGCCAGCCTAAGTGTTCCGGAGCAGTAGCAAGCTACCATGGCTCAGTGGAAACACTAGGAGACATTTCCCGGTAAGAGAGGCTACTAAAGATAAACAACTAGATGGTCAGATCCCACACATACCAAGCATTTCAAT
Organism: Triticum aestivum; assembly: GCF_018294505.1. Lineage (NCBI taxonomy): Eukaryota > Viridiplantae > Streptophyta > Magnoliopsida > Poales > Poaceae > Triticum > Triticum aestivum. Next base: position 343,852,512 of record NC_057803.1, on the reverse strand, counting down.
AACATACACACAATATGCTCGATATGTGCAAATACAACATGGCATCACAACATGACTCTACGACACAAGTAAATATTCATTAGGCTCCGAGGAGCGAGATATTACAAACATGGGTCTTATGACCCAACAATCAGAGCATACAAGTCAAAGCACATGCGGAAGCTTAACATGTCTGAGTACAGACATCTATAAATGAAAAAGGCTGAGAAGCCTGACTATCTACCAGATCCTGCCGAGGGCACAAGATCGTAGCTGAGGTAACAAGCTAAACATCGAAGACCACGCGGAATTACTAGTGAGACTGAAGTCTCTCTGCAAAAACATAAAATAGGCAAACGTGAGTACAAATGTACCCAGCAAGACTTACATCAGAACTATCTACATATGCATCATTATCAACAAAGGGATGGTGGGGTTTAACTGCAGCAAGCCAGCTTTGACTCGGTGGCTATCCTGAACTACGACTGCATGTAACTCTTTTGAGGTGGCGCACACGAGTCCACATATTCACCATATCAATACACCACTATGGATCCGCTCCCGTCTCCCTACGAGAACGCCATCCATAGCACTCACGCTTATCTTGCGTATTTTAGAGTATCCACTTTCACTTGTCTATGAACTGATATAAGCAACCCAGAAGTCCTTTACCGCGGACACGGCTATTCGAATAGATGATGTTAACCCTGCAGGGGTGTACTTCTTCATACATGTTTCCACCACTTAGCGTCTGCACACGACATGTGCTAGGCAGACTTCAAGCGAAAGCCGACGTGTGTGTAGACCACGACCTACCTAAACACTCAAGTCTCTAGTCCAGGTTTATCGCCTATTCGGGTTCCATCCATGAGGAGATCCGGCCGGAGTTTCGCTCACAGCCCCAAACGATGTGAACAGGGTTCCGTGACACCAAACGGGCGCCCGGTATACCCGGCCACGTGCCTACCACATCACAGCCCACCCCTACGGTCAGCGCTGTCCACGGCCTCCAGCATACTACAAACACCAGAAACTACTTGCAACTCCTGGACAGAGGACAAGGGTGAATAAGAAGTCGAGCGGGGTCATATTTCAGGGCCCAATGCATGGTAGTAGCTGAATCATGGATCACAAACACAGAACTCAGTTCCTAAGGACGGCTTCAATGAGACAACCCACCATGTACTCCTACATGGCCTCTCACCGCTACCTTTACCAAATCGTGTTCACACACTTAGCTCACACACAGTAGGACATGTTCACACGCCTCTGATTCATCCCCGATGAATTAGACCTGACTCAACTCTAAGCAGTAGCAGGCATGACAATCAAGCATGAATGAGTAGGCACAACAGGGCTCAAACAACTCCTACTCATACTAGTGGGTTTCAATCTATTTACTGTGGCAATGACAGGTCATGCAGAGGATAAAGGGGTTCAGCTACCGCAGCAAGTAACAGTTGAATCATTGTTGTCCTAATGCAATAAAAGAGAGCAGGAGCGAGAGAGTGGGATTGTATCGGAATGAACAAGGGGGTTTTTCTTGCCTGGCACTTCTGAAGATAGCATTGAGTCTTCATCAGTGTCAACGATCACATCATCGGTATCATGTCTATCGAGAGGGGACAATTACCGGCAACATAGAAGGGAACACAATCAATGCAATGCACAATATGATGCATGATCATGACATGGCAAAATGAATGTGTTTTGAGCTAATGCAACTAGCAACAGATTAAATGAAGTTGGTTTGAATACAAGATTCAAATTTAAACTCCATATGTGATTATTTAAATGCCCTTTAATTGATTTGTGTAAACAGCAGCTATAAGTTGTTCTAACATGCATGAAAATGGTACAGATGGATTCCTTGAATTTTTCTGATAATTTTTCATATATAAATTATTTAATTTGTAGTTACGGTTGAATTTCTATGAATTTTAGAAGTTTTATGCATTTTCTGGAATTTCTGAATAATAATAAATCCAGAAATGAATTATGGCGTCAGCACCACGTTACTGTGACGTCAGCAGGGTCAACTGGCCCGGCTCGGGTCAAACCCGACGTGTGGGGTCCACACGTCAGTGACACAGGGGCTAATCCCGCGTTGACTCGGGCTTTGACCCGCTACGGGGCCCGCTGTCAGTGTCACAGGGTTAGTTAGCAGGGTCATTAGCCCCTAACGACGACGCCACGTCAGCACGCCGGAGACCAGCCGACGGCGACCACAGAACACGGCGGGGCACACCGGACTTGTGCTAGAGGCGTCAGTTTGGCGCGCTGAGGGCACCAGGGGATGGCCCTTGCTCCCGCGCATCCAGAGGACCGAGTGGGAGGTCGTGGGGTCGCCGGAACTCATGCCGGCGACGAGCTTTGGCGGCGATGGTGTTCGGTGGTGCTCGGGCGCGTCGCTACGGTGCATCAGTGAGCAAATGGAGAGGCTGGGCAGCACCTGCTAGACATGGGGAGCACTAAGAGCAGCTCAGTGAGGCCAGGGGAGCACGGAGGCTATGCGTGCAGCAGCAATGGCGGACGGTGGCTTCGGTGCTCGTGGGGAACGGCGCTACGGCACGGAGGGGAGCATGCTGAGTTAGGGGAGAGGGTCAGTGACTCACGGCGATGACGAGGGGACGCTCAGCGAGGTCGGGGACGGTCCGGAGCCGGCGAATTTGACGAAGATGGCCGGCGGTCCCGAGGTTGAAGAAGGCATCGAGGGCGGTGTTGTGGCACGTCCGGGGCCTCGTGGCTCGTTGAGGAGGTAGAGGGAGGACCGGCGGAGCTTCCTGGGGCGTCGGTGAGCCGTGGGGTGGCCGGTAGCCACGGTGGCTCTCGTCGGTGGCGGCGGCTCCGTTCGGTCGCGGGAGGGGAAACAGAGGAGCGAGGGGGAGGGAGGTCCAGAGAGCGAGGGAGAAGTGAGAGGGGGTCAGGGCTGCGTGGCGTCGCGGGAGGGACCAGGGAAGGAGGAGGCAGCCAGGCAGGGAGGAGGTGGCCTCCTCGGCCGCGCGCGTGCGAGCACGCAGCTGCTCCCACTGGCAAGAGGAAGACGACAGGGGGGGAGTAGCGGTGGCGGGCTGGGCCG